>NC_092129.1:164788003-165088003 GCF_043159975.1 Macaca nemestrina | reverse complement strand
TTCAAAATGAGACAAGTTTAGGGGAATGGTAAAAACCTAGTTCTGATGGACTGCACATATTTATAAATAATAGAGCTATATTGTTTAGAAGGGGTATATTCTAATGTCTTCCAAAGCCCCCCTCTGCAGTAATATTTGTTGACCATTCCCCCTCTTTTATTTTTGTCCTTTGTTTTTATGTATATTTATTTCATAAGTTATTGAAGGACAGCACCATTGCTTTTAGACAACCTTGTATAATGTGAACAATTTCCCGTCTATAATTGTGAAATTCAGTGGATTACTTCCATATTTCAATATTAAATCTTTGCAGAAAATATAAGTAGTCCTAGAACTTTGTAAAGGCATCTTCAGGTGCAAGTTAGAAGCAACCATAAAAATACAGGTGCACCCCCTATTCTTTTTCCTTATTCACTCAGTCAATAAGTAATTATTGAGTGCCTCTTCTGTATCAGGCAAAGATCAAGGTAGACATTGTCTTTGACTTTATCAGATGGCCTCCTAAAGAAGTACACTGAAATATATCTTTGTAACTTGAGTCATATTCTAGAAATAAAAGATCACAATGTAAAGAGAAACTTGGTGACTCTTTTGGATGGGGGGAAGAATTACTTTTTCAAATGATATACATGATATACATGAACTAGTTTTTATAACTTAGTCTTAACATCCAGATAGTAAATACAGCATGTTGGGACGTAGCATCTTGACTTTTCCTCAAGGGACTAGCTGTCTTCGAGGCACATAGTTTGTGTCGCTTGCATACACTAATTTGTAGGATAGTGGTTGTGAATGTTGTACATGAAAATCTAGTGAAAGCCATGGATTCTCATTTCAGGAAAAATAATGAACTTGAAACTTCAAGATGTTCCTGTGGTCCTTGGAACCCATTTATAGAGTCTAGGATAATAACTATTGACGGCTCAATATCTTTGTACTAAACCCACTTTCACACCATTTCAGCTGAACATGGACAATATCTCAGATGGGTCAAAACGAGGCTTCGGGGACCAATATGGGACCTCAAGGGGAGAGTTATAATCTGGCAGAAATCACAAAAATCCATTTTGCCTTCCTTCAGGCATGAAAGGGTAAGATGGAAGAATCAAAGAGGACCACAGTGGAGACTAGAGGGAGGTGTTACACAACTCGAAGTTCAGGCTTGCTTCTAGTCTAAGTTTTCAGCTACAGGGATACAGATGGCCTTTGAGTCTCATAATATTCTAACTGGCCCATTACTAAAGCAGTACATACAGAGGAAAATTTGGAGCCAAATCTCAGCTATTTCATTCATTCATCAAATATTCATTGAGGGGCTGCAATATCCCAAGCACTTGGGGAGACCCAGTACCTGGTCTCCCGGAGCTCATTTGTTCCAACCCTTGTGATTCATTGATGCAGTGGTGGTTTAAACAACAACAACAAAAAACCACTACTTGGAGATACAGAAGCTCCTGATCTTGGTCAGCTCTGGCATGACCATCAATAGGTGCTCAATGAATACTGGTTGGTTGATTGGTTTATTACTTTCCCTGATGCATTCTTTTTGTTACAGAATCAGAACAGCTGGGGTTAATAAAAAGAAAAGTTTAGTTTTTAGAGGAGCACAAAGCTACATATACTGATTATAATAAAATATGAAAAAGCTACTTAGGGTAACATAGTTATGAACTTGAAGTGCATACTAATGTGAGATTCATTTTGATGTAAAGCATTTTCAAAATCAGCTATCTATCCTCAGAGTGGCCAAAATGGCAGTCCAGAGACGGACACGGAGCATTTCAAATTCAGCAGTATGCTCTTATTGGCCCAGGGATGGCAATAACACAAGCAGCAGCTGGTAAGAATCTGAGTCTATTCTGACTAGATCATGCTGCCTGAGAGTCTAATTTTGCTTCAAAAATAGTCTAATTTTGCTCATAGTGGAAAAAGTGGTATATTCCTTTAGTGTCAACAGACCAGATTGCATCTCCAGTTTGTTTGATGGGAGAACTTGGTTCTGTTCCCAGATACGGCTCTCCTTCATGGATCATTGAATTACACTAAGTGTTTTGAACAAAGTCAGTTTCAAAACATACTGCTTTCGTCCAAAACCTTGGAATTTCTCTTCATACCAAAGTTCTAAGAGCCTATGCTAGTAGGAAGAGAATCTGCAAATACAGGTCATTTTGGTTCCAGCCATCAGCGTCTTCATCTGTGGATAGGTAAACCCAAAAGACCCTTCAGAATCTAACACTCTAGGATTTATAGTGAGTCCTAGAGTTTCTGATATTCTGAAATTTGTGTGAAGGTATGTGGGTTATAAATCTACAAATTGGTGGATAAAAAAATGTAAGTCATTTATGTAAAAAAAAAAAATACCCAGATTTGAGTATATTATACTTTGGCTTTCAGTGAGGAGACTTTTGATACTGTTCTATTTATCGTCCTTCACATTTTTTCAGGCAGTAACTATATGTAAAAGAATGTATTACTTCATCAGTTTTTTTTTAGAGTATTTCTAAGAGAGGGCCCAATACCTGCTTCTAATTCACTTAGTTTCAAACTCTCTGGTCCTAAGTAATGAGCCGTGAAGGAGACCAGGTTAGAGAATGACCCGGGAAGGACTTGCAGCCTCCCCAGGGCTCAGGCTTGTTGTCTGGGTGAGGTGCCCTTTCTTTCCAGCCTGTGCTCCTCTGTGCAGCCGCCTGTGGCTGTGACATATCCAGGAACCTTGCTCCAGGCAGACCAAGTTCCACTGAAAACCTGACTTTCTTAAAAATGAACCTGGAAAACCTTGCAGATGATATATCTTTCCCTCTAATCCATACCTCAGGAGCATGAGACTGAAGGAAAACTATGGGGAGGATTGATGAGCAGCTCTATTTATATTCTATTGATGGGCTAATCTTGCACACACCTGGAGGTGATCTGCGCTGCTTCTACCCACACAAAGGGATCCTGATATTGGTTCTGGTGCTAACAAGTCCAAACTGAGCTCGGGCACAGTTGGGCTGGAATGGGTAGGCGTATTACCTGGATTCTCAGGGGGACCCAGCTGAGGGAACTCTATCCGGCAGTTGACCTTGTGGTAAGGGGTGGAAAGAATGGTAAGAAAGGGATGACAGTTCCTGAAAGGAAGCTCCCTGTGACAATTTAAGAGAAAAGAATTCCTTGTTCCTATTCCTTCATTTAAAAAAAATCCCATTATGTTTCTAGGGTTTTGGTTCTTTTGCTTTTCTCTTTAATTTTTAAGAGTCAAAGAATGTGTCACTTAGCTTTATTATATGATAAATGAAGTTTTATTTTTCTTTAACAATGTCTTACTTCATTTGGTGCCACTCAGAATGGTAGGTTCCCTTTATATAACACCTAGGGTTGGATTTTACTTGATCCCATTTCTGAAATCCACTGAGTATTTAGAATTCTTAGCTTTTCTTCCGAATTTCTGGTTGGACCAGGCGTACTCACAGGGAGAAAGCTTTTGGAATGTGATAGAAAGCTGTGCTGTGCGGGCTGTTCCCTTAAGACTTATTTGGATTGAATAAAGCCAGCTACAGAAGTGGGTGAAGCTATCCCTCACACTGACATTTAATTTACCTGGGAGTACAATAATCTGAGGAAGAATCAAATACTTGAAAATTGTGCTTCAGTGAGCAAAAGCTAACTGTTTGTACCATACTGAAAAGTGATATTTTCTTTGGAATTTAAAGAGAGGAAAAGAGTAACACATTCACTGATGAAAAGCCAGAGGAAAGAACAGACCTCTTCTTTGGAATATTCACAAATACGAAGTTGGAGAAAACATTGAAATTTTGCATATAATCATTTTTCAGCTGCTGTTTGATAGAACAAGGTCAATGAGGTCTAGATAAAGGATAGGGTGATAAAGCCTTAAAAAGAAAGGGTGTTTTTAAATGTGGCACAGAAAGGAAAGCAGCTGGAGTTAATATCTGACAATATGTGGGAGGTGAAAACATGTTGAATCTTGTACAGAAGTTTGATCAGAGAAAGAGTAGGTAATGTTGCTGTCCAAATCAAAATAACCACTTATAATTAGTTCCACCTGTGCTAAAAAATATGCTCAGACTATTGTCAATTCATTGAAATTCATGATCATACAATGTTATGAGTAATAGTTACTTCTGAACCAAAGTTAACATGCATGTCTCTATTGACAAAACGAGTCTATATTTTATTACTCTTTGTATCCTCAGCCACTGACACCATACCTGATACCTAGTAGATGTTCCACGTGCTGACTACGTGAATGAAATGGCAAATCTATAGTACACTTAAGCTCTCTGGTTTCCCTTTAATATAGATCTGGCTAGTCTTAATTGTTTGCTTTAAAGAGTTGAGTGATTATTTTGGTCTATGGAAATCTGGCACTGTTGTCATACTTTTTTGCCATGCATTAATAATTGGGCATTTGAAGCTAATGTCTGCTTTAGATCAGACTTACAAGGTGTAGTCATCATGATGGCAAATAGAATATTTGAATGAAATGACCAGATTTCCAATATGCCAAAGCAAGGATCATGGTCAATATTATTTTTCCTCACCTGCCTTTGTGTTTCATGACCACATGCTCATTCAGGATCATGCTTCCAGAAGGTAAGAGCAGGTGTTCCAGCCACCATTCCATTGCATACCTCTCCTTCCCATCAAATGTCTTTCCCTATGTCCTGGACCTCTGGAGGTGGTTTGTGGTGGCACACCAGACTGTCTCATAGTGGCACATACTATCTTCCCACAACTCTCCCAAAGGTGAGTAACTAGACTTCTTACCACAGCCTGGAATAATTCTGATATAGCCAAGATCTACATAAGTTATAGAGAGACCAGTTTTACTGCTGTCCTACAAATCAGGAATGTTAGCTCTTCCATGTGAGATATGCAGTTCAGTAGTCAAAACTTCTGGTCTCTTAGCTATCTCAATTGCTAACTAAAAAATGAGTCTACCTAACACGTGACGTATCACATGCAAAAAGACCTGAAACTTAGCTGTGCATACAGTTTCAAGGAATGCATAGCCCTAATCTATGCTGAAGCAATATATCAAAAAATTTGGCAGGGCACAGTGGCTCATGCCTAGAATCCCAGCATAGTGGGAGGCCAAGGCGTGTGGATCATGAGGCCAGGGGTTCGAGACCAGCCCGGCCAACATGATGAAACCCTGTCTCTACTAAAGATACAAAAAATTAGCTGGGCATGGTGGCATGTGCCTATAATTCCAGCTACTAGGGAGGCTGAGGAAGGAGAATCGCTTGAATCTGGGAGCTGGAGGTTGCAGTGAGCCGAGATTGCACCATTGCACTCCAGCCTGGGCAACACGGTGAGAGTTTGTCTCCAAAAAAAAAAAAAAAAAAAAAAAAAGATTTTGGAGCTAGACAAACAAACCATGTCTTTCCATAAGCTGTGGGACCTTGTACAAATCACTTAGCCTCTCTACATTTCAGTTTTCTCATGTGTAAAGTGATACTTTTTAAAAATCAGTGGTGGTGGATTGTAAGGATTCTATGAAGTAATACATATAAAATGCTCAGCAGAGCATCTGGAAAATAGTCATCAAAAATTTTACACAATCATCCTCACCACCATTATTTCATCATAACATAATCTATGAGAATTCCCAGTAGCGCCATGGTAACTTGAGTCTGAGTTTGCAAAGTGAAAGTTTCCAGGAGATGGAAAAACATAAGAGCTGCCTCAGATGGTAAGATTACCTTGAGTCTCCTACTGTTACCATCACACACACCAAAAGGAGACCCTTGCAGGGTAAAACTTGCCATGAGTGGAAAGCAGTGGTAAGGGCATTTAATAGCCCCTCTACTACAGTTATTTCCCTTGGGCTGTAGTATGTGTGATTCATTACATAATGCATATAAACTCTCCCAACAGTGAATAAGCCCCATTTGGGCATCTGATGATCCGTGAATTGAACCAAAGAAGTAATGATATAATCAGCCTGTAAAATGATCAACCCATTTTAAGAACTAAAAATCTATTTTTAAGTAGAACTAAAGCCCATCAACTCCTTACTGGTGTCCAGATTAATTTGCAGCTACAGAAATATGTGGACAATGATAATAATTTCTTCAAGACCAGAGAAAGATGGAAAGAAAAACTCAAGAAAGCCTTATAAATAAGAAAACCTTACAAATGAGAATGTTCAGAAAGTGCTTTACTCGATGTCTTTATGCAAACTGCACTAATTAATCTCATACAAACATGGATATTTTTGTAAAGCATAAGCCCAAGTGCCATTTTATGACCATATAATTTAGAAGTCCTCAAATTACATTAAAATCACCACACACAGTGTTTACAGTTAATTACATGGTTATTTACCATTCCCAATCAAGTGTTATTCATTCAGTACCTCTTTGCCTGATCTTACCTAAAAAAGAAAGCACTTTTATGCTGGATTTGAGTGGTAAACATTCAAACATGGCAATACTCAAAGGCAACAAAGATGTGATTTGGAGTAAACAAATTCCATTGACCGATTTCAGAGAATGTCCAGGGAGAAAGAATGAAAAGAGATCAACATTTACTAAAATAACATTTCTTTGATTGTTTCAGTTCTACTGAGAAAAGGAAACTTCACTATCTACTGCCCAATATTTATGTAAAGCCAGTTAAGACTATTATCCATATTTTACATTATAAAGATATAGTTCTTCAGTTAAGAAATGTTTATTAAGTGCCATACACATTCCAGATTCTGGGATAAGAGAAAAGTGTAAAAATAAATAAAGCATGGCCCCTTGATGAACTCACAGATTAGATAACCACTAAGTGTGTTATAGGCATTTCCACATGTAAGAAATATTTACTTATCATCCTTTTGTCCTTTAACAGTACAGTCCTGAAATTAGAAAGTCTCACTACCTACCACCATAGAATATCTGTCTTCAGGAATCTTTCTAAGGCTTAGTCTGTAAAACATGGAGGTGGGGAACATAATAGTAGCAATTTTCCTTCAATGGTAATATGATTGTAAAGGCTGAGTAAGACTAAAAACTCTCTACAGATTCCTTCTTTGGGATCTGCCTCTGTAGCTGACTTACATTCCTACCAGGGCAAACCGAAGCCTTATTTGCTTTCCTACGTTGCCTAGCAACTCACAATGCCTCATACCCCTGTTAGGATACTAGACAGTTATATCAGGAAACAGTTATTAGATAAATTAACTAAAATGACCCTTAATTCCTAGGATATAACTTTGAATTTTGTCTTTGGGGAGCTAAAATTTTTAACAAAGTGGTCCTCATTATGAAGTCCTTAGACCACCTGCATTTACATTTTATCACATTTTGAAGTAGTCTTAGGGAATAGACATTATTATCCACATTTTCAATGGAAAAATTGTTAAAGCAGTTAAATAACTTTCTAAAATTTACATGATTAGAAACTGGGATTCAAACTGATGTCTCCCTGTTTGTCTAGCATATTACCTTTGTACTACATTGTCATCTTTGGAAAACTCAGTCTTAACAAGTTGATGATTAATCTAATTTCCCAATTAATTGCTCAATTTTCATTAGGCATCAGCACCTATATAGATAATAATATATTTTATTCAATATTAAATCGCAAAAAAATCTGTAGACCATATATAGCATACATGTAATATGTATCTATACAACCACACACATTTTCCTTTAGGGAAATAAGAATTATACATGTAAAATGGTATTTATGTTCTTCATCAATTTTCAAAACAGTGTCCCCTTCTGTCTGTAATACATGCAAGTGAAATGTGGCAAACTGAGGTGATTACCTTTGGAAATTGTTGGCCCTAAGATGTAGATATTTAAATGACTTTCAATCTGGAAAGTGCATTAAACATATGACATGTCATGACCATCCAACAATTATCCAAATGGAATCTGAAATATAAAATTATTTCAGATGCTAAGGCTTTGGGGAAGCTTTGGAAAGATACGTGTAGAGGCATGTAAGTCCATTTTGTGCAGTGAATTTTGATAATTGAGTCAAGAATGTAGTTACAAATTCTATATCTCCTACTTTATATCTGGCTCTAAATCAAACTAAGTATAAAATGAGAACATAGGATTTAGAGACTGGCATAAAACTGGAAGAAAATAAAAGACAATAGGCACAGGCCTCAGTTTTTGTGAAGTATCAGTAACTGAGGATTTTCTTTGGGCTCTGGCTGTGGAATATTACATGTCCATACATCTACTGGAAAGTTATTTAGTTGGTAGTCCTTTAGATGATACATGTGTTATAAAGCATACATGTTTCAAATATGTACATGATGGCTAAAATACAAGATAAGTATTAATATTTAAAAATCCATAGAAGATTTTTAAGGATGTATTTTTTTTCTAGGTATGTGTTATCAAGTGGACTTTATGGATAAGCTGTTGTATATCATGATTGGAACATGTCATTATTAAAGAGTGATTAATATTTTAACCCAGTAAAGGAAAATTACAATTAAAGTTTTCAGAGCTGGAAAACCTTAGAGGGGATCTTTTCTGACTCTTTGATTTCACAAGTGAGGAAACAGATTCAGGAAGTTAAATGATTTGTCTAATGTCGCTCAGCTAATAGATGGAGGAAGAGATGGGGCTTGAATGATCTTTCTGGAAGAACATTCTTTCCAGTTCACATTTTTCATGTAAATGAGTAAAAGAAACAAAATAGCTTTTGTCAAAACTAAATTTAAAAACCACAATTACTTACAAAAAAGTCTTTCTGAATCCATACTGTATGCTGTATGAATAGATATATCCCCCCAAATTTTACTGGATGTTAAATGGTTAAATTTCTACCTCTCATATTAAACATTACTATGTATATGTAGAGTACTGCACCGTTAGAGCAGAGAAAACAAGTTAATACAAATTGTGTTTTTCAAAGATCATATAGTCAGTGAAAAAGCTAGAGCTTGTATTTAGGACCTTTTGATTCTAGAACACACATCCTTTCTGCCTGGCTAAGCTACCTTTCACTGAGGTGGACTAGGAGAACAAGAAACTTATAACACAGATCTGGATAACAAAGTGACAATTTTAAAAAACTTAGAGAAAACAAAGAAAAATAGAAAGTGAGAAAAGAGCTGGGGTAAACATAGAGGATAGGGAGAATGATCCAAATGAAACATAATAGGCTTTGTCTTTATCATCAAACATTTTGTCATCATATAAGTATAATTCATTTGAAGAATCTCAGTGCTGTGCAAAAATGTAGAATATTACAATCAACTTAGGAATTATTGTAATAAAACCCCTAGGAAAAATTACAATTAACTCGAGTCAATTAGATTTCTCAAGGATCCCTGACTCCAGCTCTGGCTAACAGGAATCCTAATGAGACAATTAATATTAGCTAATATCAGTATGATTGATTTAAAGGGAACATATAATTATATAGATGTGTGTATATAAAAGTATAGGTTTCTGTATGACTGTGCTTTACATCTATCCAAGTATTCAAAATTCTCAAAATATTTTGAAAGCATGAAAAGATAAGAAAATTCTCATTCCATAGATAAAAAGCTGAGGTTTGAAAATCATGCATACTAGGGCTCAGAGGCAAGGTAACCAGCCTTAGAAAACCAGGCTTTTGTGTGAGCCAGCCTATTGAAATGTCAGTATTGTTAAGGAGAAAGTTTGGTGAATATTTATTGAGTGCCAACCGTGTATCCGTCACTTTCAGCAAATTATCTCCTTACTCTTCACAGTCTCAGAGGGAGATGTTATTATCCCTGTTTTACAGATTAGGAAACTAAAGCTAAATAAGCTTAAATAATGACCAAAAAGAGTGATCAGCACTGCCGTGTATGACTGTATACTGCACAACAGCATCTGGTAGTGAGGAGAGGCAAATTGGGTCTGCCATACGTTTGTGCTCTGCTTGTCCAGATCTCTGGTGTGGGACTGTTATTACAGAGAAAGGAGGTGCCGCTTTCTAATTTGCCCAAAGGTCAGCAGTCTCACAGAATAATGGAATAAAATTTGATTGTTATGTCTGAGGCATAGATCAAGCTTTTTCTACCATGTCTTGAAGCCCCCAGCCCTGCTTAGAAAGATGCAATCAGAATAAGTCATGAGTAGTGGCAGCCCATCTCATTCTGAAAGGGTTGGACAATCTGAATCTTAAAGAGTTACTGAGGACAATGAAGAAAACTCTCATGGAATTCTCCCCTGACTCTTGTCTTTGAGACAAAACATTATCTGACCTTGAGATCTGAGTATAGATAGAAGGGGAGGAAAAAAACACAATTTAATTTTGATGGGGCTGTTTCATTTGTACGATTTTCTAAAATAATAGAGTCACTGTACCATAAATCATCCTTTGTGGTTTTACAAATCAATGACAAGAGAATTGGCCCCATGCCTGGCACATAACAGGCACTCAATTCACATAATTATCAAATTGTACCAAAGGATTTCTGATGTTCTCATCAGTAAGAAAAGTGTTTGAGGATGGTAATGTAAATGGAGGTATACTACTATTGATGCTAGAGACTTCATATCTGGCTAATGACTAAACTCACATGCAATATGAAAGTCACAGTGGCTGCACAAGAAAAGAAGCCCAGGAAAAGGATTGGTGTTCACACTTTTCTCAGCCCTGGCATCTTGGCTTTTTCTGTCTCCTCCACTAGTCTATAAATTCCTTGGGGATAAGGCCCATGGAGAATCTAGTTTATCTTCAGCAGTTCACACTTAACAACTGCTCTGTGCATAGTAGGTGCTTAGTGAATGCTATTGAAGATATCACTGTTTCTATCTCCTCCCTCTCCTAATACTCAAGAGTCAAAAAGTTGCCCTCTGGACACTCACACCTCATATTCTATATTAGAAAAAGTAGACGAAAGCTATGAAGAAAGTCTGCTTGGGGAGCAAAGTATTAAAGAGCAATGGAAAACAGATTGTGTTTATGTTCTGCAATGCGTGATCCAGAAATAGCCAGGACTCAGAGAAGAGAGACATTCCAAGAGCTCAGGTTGCTAGAAAAGGTCAAATTAAAACGTAAGGATAGAGATGATGGGGACAAATTGTGCAGGAAGAAAGAGCATCATAAGTGTAGAGAAAGGGGTTTAGAAGAATGAATGTTCAAGAAAGGACTGTGAGAAACTATTGACCTGGAGCAGAAAATCCTCACTAGAGGTGTTAAAGTTAGAAATTTAAACCTTAAATCCATAGGACCCTTAAACTTGACCTTCTATCTATAGCGAGAGGAGTAGAGTAGGGTTAGGGGTGAGCCACAAACAGCTCAAGTGCTTCAGACAGTTTTATTTGTTAATGTTTCAAAGTTTTAGATGATATCATGATTTGTTTAATATTAGTTTACTCCATCCAGGTTAAATATTTCTGTTTTAACGAACAAATGTTTCTATTTTAACAAAGTTCTATAATAACTTTGTAGGAAACAATATCTCATCCCAAAGTCAAGACGATAGTCAGGAGAGTGAGGAGCAAATATTTTTGAGTCTTTGGGCTTTTTGGAGTACTTTTAAAATTGTACTTTGAAAGGGAAAGTCTACTTGCAACTATGTACAGACTATATTAAGTTTTCTTAAATTGAATCACAGTGTTGGTCCACTATATGGGAGGCAAGATGTGCATGAACTTGGAGTGACATATTGGTATTACCACCATAGGTACTGCCAACAGCCTGAAAAGTCACAAGAGATCTGTCTGTTCCAGGTTTCACTTCAGAAGCATTCATCTTTGCCTTCCTGCTTTTCAGTTAACCCATGGCTAAAATGGTTTTCACTTTTATAAATTGATTTAAAGATGATAGGAATGCAAATAAGTCTAGTCCCCAATCAGCAGTCAGTATCAAATAATGTTGTACTGTTGCCTATTAGAATACTATGCTATTATAAAGCCAGATGTAGGAAAATGAGCGCTAGTTTAGGAGGGTGATCACCCAGGTTTGAATCTCACATCTGTCATAGACCCACTGCCTGGTCACTGTGTAGTGCTGGCGGCCAGTAAGGATTAGTATCAGAGCTTTTAGTTGTATCATTTCAGGGAAGGTAATCCAATTCTTCTCAGATCTGTATAGCAATATTTTGTGAAATATATTTCCATGATAACAGATTTGAAATCCCAGCACACTAGAAATGTAAATATAATACAAACTGTTGCCATTGGACATTGGTTTCTCCATAGATTTGCTCTAGGGTCCTAGAAAGCAAGTTGCAGCATATACAAGTTCTACAAATGCAGTGTTGACTGACTTGGGATAAACTGCCCCTTCGTCCTGTATTTATTTGCATGAATCACAAGTTTATCTCTTCTCTATGACCTTCCTTTCTTTCAGAAAGGGAGGGAAGCACAAACTGTAAGTTTTATTAGGCAAAATGATATAATGCATTCCAGAGAAGTAGCTTTATTCTTCAATGGACATATAGAAGTATTAATCTTTGGAATCATTTAAGACAATTTTAGGAATTGAAAGATTTCCAGATATGAGACTTGTCTGTGATATGGTCAGAGTATGTTATAGGTGGGGAAGACCCTAGTCCTTTTAGGACTAGAACTAGTAGAAATCTCCAAATAAGCTTGGGACTCAAAGGCAGAGAACTGTATTCTTGTTTGAACTTTGCCATTGTCTCTGATACCCTGGACCAATCACTTAGATCTTCTTTGTTTTAATTGTTTTAAAATTGGGGAAAGAGGGTTGAAAACACTGGGCTAGATTATTTAGTTTTAACACTTGCCATTTTAAAGTCAATTTCATTTTTGGATGGGCAAATAAATAGACCTCAATAAAATAAACTTTAACAGAATAATGTTTGCTCTTAAATAGTGTCTGTTATCAACTTCCATACCATCTGTTGATCCTAGACTCCTGAAATTTCTCAATATGAATGCTGGTATTTTTCTTATTATATCGTATAAGTATCAGCCATTTTCCTTGAATATTGTGGTTTAAATGTTCTGAACAGGTCAGAGGTAATCAGTGTTGTATCCTTTTAGTTTCTACCATCCAACCCATCTTTGAAGGTTATTTGAAGGCTTTGTTTGGTGGTTTCGTTTTTTGTTTTGTTTTGTTTTTTTAGACGGAGTCTCACTCTGTTGCCCAGGCTGGAGTGCAGTAGCATGTTCTCAGCTCACTGCAACCTCCGTCTCCCGGGTTCAAGCAATTCTTCTGACTCAGCCTCTCAAGTAGTTGGGGTTACAGATGTGTGTTACCATACCTGGCTAATTATTTTGTATTTTTAGTAGAGACAGGGTTTCGCCATGTTGGCCAGGCTGGTCTCAATCTCCTGACCTCAGGTGATCCACCCGCCTCGGCCTCCCAAAGTGCTGGGATTACAGGCATGAGCCACTGCATCCAGCCCTTTGAAGATTTTCTAAGTAGACTGTGGCCTATGCCTAAACATAGTTTTTTATATGAAACCCCTTGGGCACTTTCTGCTCTCTCACTGTGGTGTACTCTCTGCAGCCATTGAACACCTTGAAAGGTATCGCTGATATTGTCTAAGTCACACTGTTTCTCCCCTAAGGCTTGTCGCTTCATAGCACATTCAGGTGTGTCTGGCTCTACTGGAAGCAGGGCAAATAGCTGGTTGGGGTTATGCTTTTCTTGGAGGTAAGATGAATGACTGTGTTGTTTGTCTAGGTGGTTTGATTATTATTGTTCTTTTTAAACTTATTATTTTATGAATGGCTTTACTGTAATTAGCTTGTCTAAAGGTTTTACTTTCCAACAGAACTGATTTAATGTCCTCCCCACATTATGTGATTTCATCACCTACCATTAGAGCAGTATTTTACCTTATTCACGATGACCTAGGTTCCATGATTGTTGAAGATACAAGGAAAATGGAGATAGTATTCCCTGGAAATGCAACCTTGGACCACGGAGCTCTTGAAGCTGGTTTCTACATGCTATGCTTTTATGGAGCTTGTGTGAAACTTAAATGGACAAGAATGATTTCAAAAGTATGCCTGCACAGAAAGTCCAGTGTGCAGCAGAGCCTGGAAAAGATTGAACAGATGTAGCAGGTGTAAACATGTTTCCTCATCTTGGTTCCTGGATTTTACATCCTCCTAGAAGACTCTCTGTACTGCAGAAAAGGGTTATTGGTACAGATGGTAAACTGCTAAAATGCCCAGAAGGTTCAAGCTCATCTGTGCTTTTAAAGAAGGGGAGGTTTGTGTGTTGTCTGACTCACAGGTGTTTGGAAGGCTCCAAATTACCTTCAGGTTTTTCTGTTTTACTTTGCTTTAACAGATGTCTTGGGTTATATGTTGGAAGCAGCCACTCCTTATGGTGTCCAAGTGTTTAAAATGGGAAAGAGTGTCCCAGGAGCAAGGGGGTGGAGTTGAGCTATTGGCACACAAGCCTGTGCAGTCATTGCAAATTGAGGCTCTGGGCCTTTCTTGTCTCTGGGCTTCTGCCACTGATTTTTTCCTCTGGTCACTGGTTCTTTATTTTCCTGCATTGCAGAGTCTGTATTGTACAATCTTCTTGGCATAGACACTTTATTATTCCTGAACCTTAATGTGTCTTGTTCCTGTTTCTTTCTCAGCCTGTGGCTGCAACAGGTGCAAACAGGCTATGACCACATGCTTTCAGGTGCTCTGTTAGAGTGATTTCTGTGAAGTTAGCTGCCCTTCTGTTACAGCCAAAGACTAGCACTGAAATGTATTAGCTTCCTTTCCCAGAACAGGAAACTTTCAGTGAAAAAAGTAAAGCTAAATTAGACTAACGTATAGTACACCAGACTTCATTCTAAAACCTATGCCAGTTCTATCATTCAGCCTGAATGTTTGTTCCTACCATTCATCTCTTCCTACTTCGAATAAGAAGACGTAACATTTCCAGAGAAGAGCATTTTCTAAAACGTATTCCATGGGAGTTTTAATATGTCATATTTGGGAAAAATTCTATGTTGTCAAAAAGTTGGGGAAGTCCTGTATCATATAAAAGTAAACTTTTAAAAAAAACTCTAGGATTTCTTGTGGCCTTTAAATATACTAATTTGTGAGTTGAGATCTTGATAAATGCATTATGTAGGATTTACCATTATTTAAACAGGACTTTTTTTTAAGTATGTCATGAGACTAGCACTCCTTAGAATACACTTTTGGAAATATTTGCTTAGACAAAACAATAAGGCCCAGGAGACCCATATCTAGTAGCAGTTTGTCCTGGGGAAACTCAACACACTATTAATGATGTTTTTTAAAATCGTCATTAATTTGATGGGTAAAGGGAACGTTTAAGGGTTGAACAGTTTTTTGGATTTTCATGAACATTTTGGTTGATTCCCCAATACCTTTCTCCCCTGCACTTTTGTAGTCAAATTATTTGGAAGAGATTGTTCCAATTCTCAGCTGCTGTTATGGGCTAAGTGCTGTCCTTCAAATTCATATGTTAAAGCCCTAACCTCCAATGTGACTATATTCGGATATCGGACCTTTGAAGAAGTATTTAAAGTTAAATAAGGTGGTGAGATGGGAATCCAATCCAATCCATGTCTAAGGACATGACTGATGTCCTTAGAAGAAGAGGGAGGGACTAAGTCCTTATAGACAGACAAGAAAACAGAAAAAAATGCATTTGGGGCTCTGATTAGTCCCTGCCTGAAGGCTGAGGTTTTCAATTATGTGGACTAAGAAGTTTCTTCTATGGCTTAAACCACATTGTATTATCTGAAATGAAAATCACTGTAACTTATGTACAGTTTATATACTATAGGGGTCATAGTGAATCAAGCTTTGATATCAGGTTGTATGCTTCAATTTGTGGTTCTTTTGGGTCTTTTAACTAGAGGAAAGGCCAGGTGAGGGCGCAGTAGGAAAGTATCATCTGCATGCCAACGAAAGAGGCCTCAGGAGAAACCAGGCCTGCCGATGCCTTGATCTTGGCCTTCTAGACTCTGAAATTGTGAGAAAATAAATTCCCGTTGTTTAAGGTACCCACCTGGTCTACGGTACCTTGTTACAGCAGCTTGGCAGGCTAATATAGTGCCCATGGGGCCTGTACCTTGCTACAGCAGCTTGGCAGGCTAATACAGTGCCCATGGGGTAATCCTTCCCATTACCCCACTACAATTGCTTTATATAACCCTGACCTAAGCCAGTCAGTCTCATGATATTTCTTTGGACACGAGGATTAATTTAGTGGTACCATTATTAACATAATCCTTGGACTTTTGTTTAATAGTGTCGAAACGTGCCCTTTTGTTCCCCATGCACGTGACTGAGGAAACACACAGCTTCAGGTGCTGCAGGCAGTCATCTTGTGAAGCTAGCCGGAGGATGAGGGATGGAAGAGACACAGACAAGAAAACAGAAAAGAAATGCATTTGGAGCTCTGATCAGTCCCAGTCTGAAGGCTGAGGTTTTCAGTTATGTGAACTAGTAAGTTTCCTCTATTGCTTATGCCACATTGTGTTGTTTTATTTGCAGTGAAAATTATTCCAGCTGATACACAGGCTACACAAGGGCCATAGTGAATCAAGCTTTTATATTAGGTTACGTGCCTCAATTTGTGGTTCTTTCAGGTCTTTTAATTAGACAGATTTCTAAATCCTTTATAAGTAATTAAATTGTAGGTTTCAAACTATGATCTCCTTAATGGGTATAAGGCCACTAGACAGTCTAATAGTGGACGTATATAGAGGTAGGAACTATGTCTGTTAAGATTCAGCCAGTTATGAATAAAATCTGGCCCTGAAAATGTATAAGATGAGAAAGTGTGTCCCACTTAGGCTGTAGAAATTAGGGTCTTCTCAAGACATTCAATAATATGAATTTCTAAGACCTGGGTGGCCCTTGATGCTGTAAAATGCATCTCTACAGCTTAATTCCTGGTTTCACTTGGGTAAAGCTGGCAAACTGGATCCACCCATATTGGCTTTTGTTTTAAGCCAACCACATGTAAGCTTTCCTGAGTTTAAAAAACAGAAATGAGGTCACCGCTGGAAGTAGACTGAGTCAAATTTTTCACAGGAGAGGGACGTGTTAGCTGGACAATGTCTTATGCACTATCAAACACTGCTGTCTCCAATTCTGGCTTGGTGGCTCACTCAGTTTCTTGGAATTGGTCACTTTTTCATTTCCTGGATCTAGGTTTGGTCAACCATATTTGTCATTTTTTGTCAAAATTAATGATCCTGACTCAGGTTTTGCCCACAGGTAAAATTCAAAGGCTAGCAATAAAAACTTCAATCAATAAATATTCGTTAAATATTTACTATGTGCCAAGCATTGTTAGACACCGAGGTGTGTAAAACAGATAAAAATCCCTATACTCATAGAATTTAGAATTGTGTGTGTGTGTGCGTGCACATACGGGTGTACAAATCTTTATAATTTAAGTATACAGTATGTAAGATGGAGAAAGGGGTTAAACACTTGTAGGTTTGTACTGTGTCCAACTGCCTGAGCTGGAACAATGTTTCCCAGCATCCCCTTCCTCATATGGTTCCTGGGTACAGTTGGCCAAAGTGGAATTTTCACAAGGTTTAGAAATTGGAAATGAAGCAGCAGCCATGCTATCTGAACATCATCATGGTTACATGCTGTGAAAGACAGATGCAGAGGTGCCAGAGCCTTCTGCCTCCTCCTCTCCCCTTGCTCTGTGTCCAACTCTTGCTCCTGTCTGTCCTGCTGACCTATGGCAATCTCAGGTTGACCAACAGAAGCAGAGGCAAGAGCCTTCTGCTGACTTTACCAGCTCTCCTATGCTGCCCAATTCCAGCTCCATGTGCCTCACCACCAGTATTCTTTTGGAAAGCTCCTATTTGTCCATCATCTGCAACAGTGCTTCAGGAGGGCTGCTTCAGGACATTTCTCTGGCCTCCCAGTTCCCTTCTCAGAGTCTTTGTTCCCCAGCTGTTCTTTGTGTAAGGTCTTATTTCTATAATATACCCATGTTTCATCCCACTCTTGGGGGTCCTGCTTCCCTAGCTGAACTGTGACTGATACAAGCATTACGGAAAAGTAAGTAGGGTTAGAAACAGGAAGTGCTTATGGGAAGTGAGCTGTACTTTTAAATAATATAATCAGAGAAGTCTTCACTAAGAAAGAGATATTGGAACATAGAGCCGAAGTGGTAAAGAAAATAATTTTTAAAAATCCTTTCTCAAGCACATGAAGACTATTCAAAGTATAATCAAAATAATAAAAGATTCGGCGGAGCAACACCTACAACTTTATATATCTTATAATGCTGCATAAATATAGTAATCGCAAAAATACTCTATGATTTTCTTCAGAGGCTTCTTTTGAAGTTGTATTTTCTTAAACGTTATGGCATCTTGCTGAGGCAAAATCAAGACCAGAATTGTTCTTTGAGCTTTTAGAAGGAAAAGAGCTCTGCAGGTATGAAGCCATAAGGATAAAATATCCTCGTTAAGTCACATTGCTCCCTGACTACTGGAGCTCAGCCATCTATTTTTCCAAACACACTCCTCCAGCTTTGTCTCGCGTTTGCAAGAGCAACTATGAAAAGCAAACATGAAGAGTGTAAGGAAATCAGGGGAGACAGCCCCTGAGAAGGAGAAAGTGATATAGGAAAGTGTCTCCACTGGGATTCGTGGAGATGAACTTCTTGGCTTTAGAGTGTTAAGACAGGATCTGCACTCAGCTGGTGTGCTAGAGAGAGACGAAACCGCCTAACCAAACAGTGCACAGAAAGGAGACCCTCTGCTCCTGTGTTTTTCTATCAGCCGCACCAAGGGGTTGGTTTCCTGGCAACCTGCCATGGTGCCTTCCCTCCGCGGAGGCTCGTCTGCCCCTAGGGGGAGCCAATCGGCTGTCAGCCTCCAAAGAGTGCCTTCTGGGATGGCAAGCTAGCTGTCTTGCAGAGCGCAATTAAAGCATCTGCCAGGAAAGGATTGTTTTGAGGCAGGTATGCATTTGATAAATTGGTGTTGCCGGCCTCCCATGCCAAGGTATAGACGGTTGCTAATAGACAATTGTGAACTTTCTTCAGACTGAAGTCTTAAGTTAAATACAGGGCGGACGCCTATACACAGTACTCTTTAGATTGTGGCAAATAGGACTCTCACCTATTTGATAATAAATCTGCCAAATTCCTGTTTTGCAATGAAAAATGCTTGTTTCATTCTTGGTTTGGGTTTTTCTTAACTAGCTAAAGTTGGTTGAAATGAGTATGTAATAATTTCATGCATTTTAACACTTCAAAACGTAATGACATTTCGCACATGTATTTCCCTACTTCTAATGTTCTCTCTCTTTCTCTCTCCTTTTTAAAAAAAAAAAAATATAGAGATGAGGTCTCATTATGTTGCCCAGACTGGTCTTGAACTCCTTTGTTTAAGCAGTCTTCCCGTCTCAGCTGCCTAAAGTGCTGGTATTACAGGCAAGAGCCATCATGCCTGGTCTCGAACGTTCTCTCGAGGAAGCAATACGCACAAACTAGAAAGTGGGCAGACAGGGAATAGGAGTTTTCACTTTGAGAGGTAAAAGCTGAACATGACCTTCTATGCATATGGAAGGCAACTTGGCAAAGACAAATGTGTCCTACCTACATTTTCTGGTTCTACAACTTCACTTTTTGGACCCACTAACATCAGCTCAGAAGCAAGTTCTCCCCCACACACCGTGGATGTAGCTTAAATCAAGTCAAAGGGAAGGCCTAAGGGCTGGAGTAGGAAAGCGCCTAACCTTTCCATATGACAACTCACCCAATGACTCGCCTATTTAGAATGGTTTCCATTTACTCAAAATTTGGAAAGAAAGAAGGAAACCAAGCCAAGTTCATGGCAAAGTTCAGCACTAGGAAGAATCACTTTACTTTAATCTCCTCCCATCTTCTTGATTTGATTTTTCACACATTGATTTATTCATCTTACATTCCAGAGAAACTTCTGGTGTAGGCCAAGACAACATCTATAGTTTCACAGACACTACTCATTGAATTGAAGTAAACAAAATGGAAAGCAAAAGCCAAACAAGCTTGTCCAATCTGCTGCCCATGGGCTGCAAGTGGCCCAGGGCAGCTGACAATACAGCCCAACACAAATTCAGAAACTTTCTTAAAACTTTATATCTTTTCATGATTTTTTTTTTTTAGTATATTTTATGTGTGGCCCAAGACAATTCTTCCAATGTGGCCTAGGGAAGCCAAAAGATTAGACACCCCTGGTCTAGTAATTAGTCTGTTTAAACTGTTTCACAGAAGCCAGCAAGAGATAATAGCTGGATTATGAACATCACATAAATGTTTCTTACCTGACCACACTGCTCAGATATGTCGATTCCCTCCCCCATATATAGTACAAGCTTGCTCCTAGGACAGAATAGGAAAATATCTAATATTATCCTTTGAGTTCAGAAACCTCACCCTGCGCACTGATATGCTAGTTTTACATCTTAATGTAGTGAAAATCTAACCTTCCCACCTATGATAAATACACGTAACTTGACCTGTAACTAGCTACTTTTCAAATAACAGTGAACGGGCATTCATTCTTTTGAAAAACCCTCTTCAGTGCTAGCTTCTTCCATTCCTTCTGTATTCACTTGCATATGGGAAATGAAACAGTCCATTGTCTCTACTGTGTGACCATCAGGATCCCATAGGACTCCCTCTTTACCAAACAAGCAGGGACTATATAACTAAAATGAGGGCAAATTTTGTAGAACAGCAGGAGAGAAGAATATGAAGATATTTTTTCATCTTTTTTTTTTATTCTTATTTGCAAGTTTGCAAATCTTTCCTTATGACCGAGTAGCTGGAACTCCATTTGGCATACTAAGATTTAATTTTTGTCTTATTCATCTTATTGAGAATTAGCTTTAAAAAGGAAAAAATATGTATCCTCTTGATATTAAGTTAGTAAAGTACTGTTCTAAATAGTCATTTATGCTTGAGTCAGTTTGTATCACAAGTATGCTTAGAATAAGAATGCCTTACAAGCATTTACCTTTCAAAATAAAATTGTTTTATGATTTTAAAATATAACATTAAAAAACAAATTCTAAAAGAAAAATTATTTTTACATTTTCCACAGCTCTCCCTAGCTCTTACTTTAATGCTTTATGATGTTTACAAGGCTAGAGTACCAGAAGCTTGCTTTTTTTTTCTTTCTCATAATTATTCATGAAATTCAATTAACTTGTCATCAAATGAACTATTATGTTATCTTGGTCTTTTTAACCCTAACACTCAGACGTCCTATAAGATACTTGAATCAAAGTTTTACCTCATTTTCTTCTAAATTTTATCCTTTATGGAAATTAAACCCTTTATGAAGACATCCAAGCATCATTTTAAGCAAACTATTTACAAATCAGCAAAATTATTTATAGCAACATTTAAATAATATAAACATAAATATATATTAAACTCTCTATCCTAACCCTATTTCCCACCGAAATTTTTCAGAAATCACTCTTAATCTATCTCTGATTAAAAACAGCAACAACACTTTCTGGGCCTGTGTATAGCTTCAATAACATTTTTGAACATTTTTGACTTAATGTCAAAAACCCTCATAAACAGTGTCTCTTCAGTGTCTGCCCTGCAGCAGGAAGGACATGCTGTCTCCTGCTCACCTTTTAAAAGATACAAAGACCTGCTTGCCCGTCCATATTTCCCTGACTTTCTCCCTGTTCCCCTTTGCAAAAAAAAAAAAAAAAAAAAGAAAAGAAAATCTCAAAAATAATAAACAAAACTAGGGAAGACAATAAAGGACGAAGTAAAGAGAAAGCCTCAAAACAAAAAGAAAAAAGTATGCAGCAGTGCAGTCCTGCTGGTGTGCATGAAATACCCTGTGATAGCCTTTTCCTAATCATTACGGAATAATTTTTTCTTCTTAAGTGAGAGACCTTCTTAGCCCTTTGAAACCTGGGTTGATGTTTACTAATTAATTTATATAGAATGGTCCCTTAGCAACCATTTCAAACAGGATCTGTTACCTCTGCTCTCTGGGTTTACAGGAATGCATCCTTTTCCAAGACAACTGTGTTTGTAAAGGCCAGCAGCATGCAGCAGTATTCTAGAGACCGGTACCAAGTAATACTTTCACAATAGTTCAGTGATGAAAGAACATCTTAGAAACTGTGATGTCGCTATTTGATGGTGAAATAAGCTTTTCATATCACTTAATTTGTAGTTATTGTTTTACCAGATGGGAAGACTTTTAAATCAATAAATAATCACTGTCTGCCATGCTGTATATGTTTACTTATTTACTGGCTTGTCATCTCTCACTTTCTCTGAAGTATATAAGCTCTACAAGGAAATGATATTCAGTCTGTTTTGTTCATTGCATGCTCAGAATCTAGTCCCTGGCATAGAGTAGCCACTCAATAAATATTTGCGAGCTGAATAAATGAATACATGAATAAGGATTTCCCCATATTCTGATAAGAGGATAAAGAACAAAGATGAATAATATTTACAAATTTCTTAAGTCACTGTTTGAAGGGATTTTTAATGAATGATTATAAGTGCTTCCTAGGGATTTACAAATTATAATGGGAATTTGATTTTATTTTCACTGTGGTATGTGTTACGATGAGATCCTCCTATAGTGAACCTTGTCACCTAACCCATATCTCCCTGCCCTTACTTATGTTTTTTTCTTTTAATAGATTTTATTTTTTAAAAGCAGTTTTAGGTTCATAGCAAAATTGAGAGGAAAGTACAGAGATTTCCCATATATCCCCTGCCCCCACATATGTGTAGCCTTCCCCATTACCAACATTCCTTGGACCAGAGTGGTACATTTGTTATGAACAACCTCATTGTCACATCATAATCACCCATAGTCTATAGTCTACATTCAAGTTCACTCTTTCCATGTGGTCCAGGGGTTTATTTGGTTGATAGTTTGTTTTTTTTTTAATCACTAATTCAATTCTGGAATTCAATATTGTTCTGTTCAGGGTTTCAATTTCTTCCTGATTCAATCTTGGAAGATTGTGTTCCTAGGAATTTATCCATTTCCTCTAGATTTTCTAATTGTGTGCATAGAGGTGTTCATAATAATCTCTAAGGATCCTTTGTCTTTCTGTGGAATTATTTGTAAAGTCACCTTTGTCATTTCTCATTGTGCTTATTGGTTCTTCTATCTTGTTTTCTTTGTTGATCTAGCTAGCAGTCTATTGATCTTGTTTATCCTTTCAGAAAACAAACTTTTGGTTTCCTTGATTCTTTTTATTTTATTTTTTATTTTTATTTATTTTTAAATTTATTTATTATTATTATACTTTAAGTTGTAGGGTACATGTGCATAACGTGCAGGTTTGTTACATACGTATACTTGTGCCATGTTGGTGTGCTGCACCCATCAACTCGTCATTTACATCAGGTATAACTCCCAATGCAATCCCTCCCCCCTCCCCCCTCCCCATGATAGGCCCCTGTGTGTGATGTTCCCCTTCCTGAGTCCAAGTGATCTCATTGTTCAGTTCCCACCTATGAGTGAGAACATGCGGTGTTTGGTTTTCTGTTCTTGTGATAGTTTGCTAAGAATGATGGTTTCCAGCTGCATCCATGTCCCTACAAAGGACACGATCTCATCCTTTTTGATGGCTGCATAGTATTCCATGGTGTATATGTGCCACATTTTCTTAATCCAATCTGTCACTGATGGACATTTGGGTTGATTCCAAGTCTTTGCTATTGTGAATAGTGCTTCAATAAACATACGTGTGCATGTGTCTTTATAGCAGCATAATTTATAATCCTTTGGGTATATACCCAGTAATGGGATGGCTGGGTCATATGGTACATCTAGTTCTAGATCCTTGAGGAATCGCCATACTGTTTTCCATAATGGTTGAACTAGTTTACAATCCCACCAACAGTGTAAAAGTGTTCCTATTTTTCCACATCCTCTCCAGCACATGTTGTTTCCTGACTTTTTAATGATTGCCATTCTAACTGGTGTGAGATGGTATCTCATTGTGGTTTTGATTTGCATTTCTCTGATGGCCAGTGATGATGAGCATTTTTTCATGTGTCTGTTGGCTGTATGAATGTCTTGTTTTGAGAAATGTCTGTTCATATCCTTTGCCCACTTTTTGATGGGGTTGTTTGTTTTTTTCTTGTAAATTTGTTTGAGTTCTTTGTAGGTTCTGGATATTAGCCCTTTGTCAGATGAGTAGATTGCAAAAATTTTCTCCCATTCTGTAGGTTGCCTGTTCACTCTGATGGTAGTTTCTTTTGCTGTGCAGAAGCTCTTTAGTTTAATGAGATCCCATTTGTAAATTTTGGCTTTTGCTGCTGTTGCTTTTGGTGTTTTAGACATGAAATCTTTGCCCATGCCTATGTCCTGAATGGTACTACCTAGGTTTTCCTCTAGGATTTTTATGGTATTAGGTCTAACATTTAAGTCTCTAATCCATCTTGAATTAATTTTCGTATAAGGAGTAAGGAAAGGATCCAGTTTCAGCTTTCTACTTATGGCTAGCCAATTTTCCCAGCACCATTTATTAAATAGGGAATCCTTTCCCCATTTCTTGTTTCTCTCAGGTTTGTCAAAGATCAGATGGCTGTAGATGTGTGGTATTATTTCTGAGGACTCTGTTCTGTTCCATTGGTCTATATCTCTGTTTTGGTACCAGTACCATGCTGTTTTGGTTACTGTAGCCTTGTAGTATAGTTTGAAGTCAGGTAGCGTGATGCCTCCAGCTTTGTTCTTTTGACTTAGGATTGTCTTGGAGATGCGGGCTCTTTTTTGGTTCCATATGAACTTTAAAGCAGTTTTTTCCAATTCTGTGAAGAAACTCATTGGTAGCTTGATGGGGATGGCATTGAATCTATAAATAACCTTGGGCAGTATGGCCATTTTCACGATATTGATTCTTCCTATCCATGAGCATGGTATGTTCTTCCATTTGTTTGTGTCCTCTTTGATTTCACTGAGCGGTGGTTTGTAGTTCTCCTTGAAGAGGTCCTTTACATCCTTTGTAAGTTGGATTCCTAGGTATTTTATTCTCTTTGAAGCAATTGTGAATGGAAGTTCATTCCTGATTTGGCTCTCTGTTTGTCTGTTACTGGTGTATAAGAATGCTTGTGATTTTTGCACATTAATTTTGTATCCTGAGACTTTGCTGAAGTTGCTTATCAGCTTAAGGAGATTTTGGGCTGAGACAATGGGGTTTTCTAAATATACAATTATGTCATCTGCAAACAGGGACAGTTTGACTTCTTCTTTTCCTAACTGAATACCCTTGATTTCTTTCTCTTGCCTAATTGCCCTAGCCAGAACTTCCAACACTATGTTGAATAGGAGTGGTGAGAGAGGGCATCCCTGTCTTGTGCCAGTTTTCAAAGGGAATTTTTCCAGTTTTTGCCCATTCAGTATGATATTGGCTGTGGGTTTGTCATAAATAGCTCTTATGATTTTGAGGTACGTTCCATCAATACCGAATTTATTGAGCGTTTTTAGCATGAAGGGCTGTTGAATTTTGTCAAAAGCCTTTTCTGCATCTATTGAGATAATCATGTGGTTCTTGTGTTTGGTTCTGTTTATATGCTGGATTATGTTTATTGATTTGCGAATGTTGAACCAGCCTTGCATCCCAGGGATGAAGCCCACTTGATCATGGTGGATAAGCTTTTTGATGTGTTGCTGAATCCGGTTTGCCAGTATTTTATTGAGGATTTTTGCATCGATGTTCATCAGGGATATTGGTCTAAAATTCTCTTTTTTTGTTGTGTCTCTGCCAGGCTTTGGTATCAGGATGATGTTGGCCTCATAAAATGAGTTAGGGAGGATTCCTTCTTTTTCTATTGATTGGAATAGTTTCAGAAGGAATGGTACCAACTCCTCCTTGTATCTCTGGTAGAATTCAGCTGTGAATCCATCTGGTCCTGGACTTTTTTTGGTTGGTAGGCTATTAATTATTGCCTCAATTTCAGAGCCTGCTATTGGTCTATTCAGGGATTCAACTTCTTCCTGGTTTAGTCTTGGAAGAGTGTAAGTGTCCAGGAAATTATCCATTTCTTCTAGATTTTCCAGTTTATTTGAGTAGAGGTGTTTATAGTATTCTCTGATGGTAGTTTGTATTTCTGTGGGGTCGGTGGTGATATCCCCTTTATCATTTTTAATTGCGTCGATTTGATTCTTCTCTCTTTTCTTCTTTATTAGTCTTGCTAGTGGTCTGTCAATTTTGTTGATCTTTTCAAAAAACCAACTCCTGGATTCATTGATTTTTTGGAGAGTTTTTTGTGTCTCTATCTCCTTCAGTTCTGCTCTGATCTTAGTTATTTCTAGCCTTCTGCTAGCTTTCGAATGTGTTTGCTCTTGCTTCTCTAGTTCTTTTAATTGCGATGTTAGAGTGTCAATTTTAGATCTTTCCTGCTTTCTCTTGTGGGCATTTAGTGCTATAAATTTCCCTCTACACACTGCTTTAAATGTGTCCCAGAGATTCTGGTATGTTTTATCTTTGTTCTCATTGGTTTCAAAGAACATCTTTATTTCTGCCTTCATTTCGTTATGTACCCAGTAGTCATTCAGGAGCAGGTTGTTCAGTTTCCATGTAGTTGAGCGGTTTTGATTGAGTTTCTTAGTCCTGAGTTCTAGTTTGATTGCACTGTGGTCTGAGAGACAGTTTGTTATAATTTCTGTTCTTGTACATTTGCTGAGGAGTGCTTTACTTCCAATTACGTGGTCGATTTTGGAGTAAGTACGATGTGGTGCTGAGAAGAATGTATATTCTGTTGATTTGGGGTGGAGAGTTCTACAGATGTCTATTAGGTCTGCTTGCTGCAGAGATGAGTTCAATTCCTGGATATCCTTGTTAACTTTCTGTCTCGTTGATCTGTCTAATGTTGACAGTGGAGTGTTGAAGTCTCCCATTATTATTGTATGGGAGTCTAAGTCTCTTTGTAAGTCTCTAAGGACTTGCTTGATGAATCTGGGTGCTCCTGTATTGGGTGCATATATATTTAGGATAGTTAGCTCTTCCTGTTGAATTGATCCCTTAACCATTATGTAATGGCCTTCTTTGTCTCTTTTGATCTTTGATGGTTTAAAGTCTGTTTTATCAGAGACTAGTATTGCAACCCCCGCTTTTTTTTGTTCTCCATTTGCTTGGAAAATCTTCCTCCATCCCTTTATTTTGAGCCTATGTATGTCTCTGCGTGTGAGATGGGTCTCCTGAATACAGCAGACTGATGGGTCTTGACTCTTTATCTAGTTTGCCAGTCTGTGTCTTTTAATTGGAGCATTTAGTCCATTTACATTTAAGGTTAAGATTGTTATGTGTGAACTTGATCCTGCCATTATGATATTAACTGGTTATTTTGCTCGTTAGTTGATGCAGTTTCTTCCTAGCCTCGATGGTCTTTACATTTTGGCATGTTTTTGCAATGGCTGGTACCGGTTGTTCCTTTCCATGTTGAGTGCTTCCTTCAGGGTCTCTTGTAAGGCAGGCCTAGTGGTGACAAAATCTCTAAGCATTTGCTTATCTGTAAAGGATTTTATTTCTCCTTCACTTATGAAACTTAGTTTGGCTGGATATGAAATTCTGGGTTTAAAATTCTTTTCTTTAAGAATGTTGAATATTGGCCCCCACTCTCTTCTGGCTTGGAGAGTTTCTGCCGAGAGATCTGCTGTTAGTCTGATGGGCTTCCCTTTGTGGGTAACCCGACCTTTCTCTCTGGCTGCCCTTAAGATGTTTTCCTTCATTTCAACTTTGGTGAATCTGGCAATTATGTGTCTTGGAGTTGCTCTTCTCGAGGAGTATCTTTGTGGCGTTCTCTGTATTTCCTGGATTTGAATGTTGGCCTGCCCTACTACGTTGGGGAAGTTCTCCTGGATGATATCCTGAAGAGTGTTTTCCAACTTGGTTCCATTTTCCCCCTCACTTTCAGGCACCCCAATCAGATGTAGATTTGGTCTTTTTACATAATCCCATACTTCTTGCAGGCTTTGTTCATTTCTTTTTCTTCTTTTTTCTTTTGGTTTCTCTTCTCGCTTCATTTCATTCATTTGATACTCAATCGCAGATACTCTTTCTTCCAGTTGATTGAGTCGGTTACTGAAGCTTGTGCATTTGTCATGTATTTCTCGTGTCATGGTTTTCATCTCTTTCATTTCGTTTATGACCTTCTCTGCATTAATTACTCTAGCCATCAATTCTTCCACTTTTTTTTCAAGATTTTTAGTTTCTTTGCGCTGGGTACGTAATTCCTCCTTTAGCTCTGAGAAATTTGATGGACTGAAGCCTTCTTCTCTCATCTCGTCAAAGTCATTCTCCGTCCAGCTTTGATCCGTTGCTGGCGATGAGCTGCGTTCCTTTGCCGGGGGAGATGCGCTCTTATTTTTTGAATTTCCAGCTTTTCTGCCCTGCTTTTTCCCCATCTTTGTGGTTTTATCTGCCTCTGGTCTTTGATGATGGTGATGTACTGATGGGGTTTTGGTGTAGGTGTCCTTCCTGTTTGATAGTTTTCATTCTAACAGTCAGGACCCTCAGCTGTAGGTCTGTTGGAGATTGCTTGAGGTCCACTCCAGACCCTGTTTGCCTGGGTATCAGCAGCAGAGGCTGCAGAAGATAGAATATTTCTGAACAGCGAGTGTACCTGTCTGATTCTTGCTTTGGAAGCTTCCTCTCAGGGGTGTACTCCTCTCTGTGAGGTGTGGGGTGTCAGACTGCCCCTAGTGGGGGATGTCTCCCAGTTAGGCTACTCAGGGGTCAGGGACCCACTTGAGCAGGGAGTCTGTCCCTTCTCAGATCTCAACCTCCGTGTTGGGAGATCCACTGCTCTCTTCAAAGCTGTCAGACAGAGTCGTTTGCGTCTCCAGAGGTGTCTGCTGCGTTTGTTTAGTTTACTGTGCCCTGTCCCCAGAGGTGGAGTCTACAGAGACAGGCAGGTTTCCTTGAGCTGCTGTGAGCTCCACCCAGTTCGAGCTTCCCAGCAGCTTTGTTTACCTACTTAAGCCTCAGCAATGGCGGGCGCCCCTCCCCCAGCCTCACTGCTGCCTTGCCGGTAGATCACAGACTGCTGTGCTAGCAATGAGGGAGGCTCCGTGGGTGTGGGACCCTCCCGGCCAGGTGTGGGATATGATCTCCTGGTGTGCCTGTTTGCTTAAAGCGCAGTATTGGGGTGGGAGTTACCCGATTTTCCAGGTGTTGTGTGTCTCAGTTCCCCTGGCTAGGAAAAGGGATTCCCTTCCCCCTTGCGCTTCCCAGGTGAGGCAATGCCTCGCCCTGCTTCAGCTCTCGCTGGTCGGGCTGCAGCAGCTGACCAGCACCGATCGTCCGGCACTCCCCAGTGAGATGAACCCAGTACCTCAGTTGAAAATGCAGAAATCACTGGTCTTCTGTGTCACTCGCGGCTGGGAGTTGGAGACTGGAGCTGTTCCTATTCGGCCATCTTGCTCCGCCCCCCGGTTTTCTTGA
This sequence comes from Macaca nemestrina, assembly GCF_043159975.1. Lineage (NCBI taxonomy): Eukaryota > Metazoa > Chordata > Mammalia > Primates > Cercopithecidae > Macaca > Macaca nemestrina. Next base: position 165,058,685 of record NC_092129.1, on the reverse strand, counting down.
TTCTTATATGGATTTTTGGATGTCTATTTTGTTCAGTTCTGCCCTGGTTTAGTTCTTCTCTTCCTCTAGATTTGGGGTTAGTTTGTTTTTGATTTTCTAGTTCCCATAGGTGTGATGTCAGATTGTTAATTTGAGATTTTTCTAACTTTGTAAGGTAGGTGTTCAGAGCTATCAACTTTCCTCTTAACACCACTTTTGCTGCATCCCAGAGATTTTGATATTGTGTCTCTGTTTTCACTGATTTCAAAGATTTTTTTTCATTTCTGCTTCAATTTCTTTTTTTTACCCAAAAGTCATTCGAGAGTGAGTTGTTTAATTTTCCTGTAATTGTGTGGTTCTGAGAGGTCTTCTTGGTATTGATTTCTATTTTTATTCCACTGTGGTTCAAGAGTATGGTTGGTATGATTTTGATATTTTTGCATTTATGGAGACTTGCTATATGACTGAGCATCTGGTTGACCTTAGAATATGTTCTGTGTGCAGATGAGAAAAATGTATACTCTGTGGTTGGTGGATAGAATATTAGGTGTCTGTTATGTCCAATTGGTTGTATTGAATTTAAGTCCAGAATTCTTTGTTATTTTTCTGCCTCAATGCTCTAACACTGTCAGTAAATGTTGAAGTCCCATGTTATTATTGTCTGGCTGTCTATGTCTTTTTGTGGACCTAGAAGTACTTGTTTTGTAATCTGGGTGCTCGTAAGTTGGGTGAGTATGTATTTAGCATAGTTGGGTCTTCTTGTTGAATTGAACCCTTTATCATCATGTAATGCCCTTCTATGTCCTTTTTTACTGTTGTTGGTTCAAAGTCTGTTTTATCTGATATAGAAATAGTGACCTTTGTTCTTTTTTGTTTTCTATTTGTGTGATAGATTTCTCTCTAGCCCTTTACTTTGAGCCTATGGGTGTCATTAGATGTGAGATGTGTCTCTTGAAGACAGAAGATGGATGGGTCTTGCTTTTGTATCCAACTTGCCACTCTATGCCTTTTAAGTGGAGTGTTTAAACCATTTACATTCAAAGTTAATATTGATATGTAATGTTTTGATCATATTGTGAAGTTGTTAGCTGGTTGCTTTGTAGTTTTTATTGTGTGATTGCTCTCTAGGGTGTATGGGCTATGTACTTGAGTGTTTTTGTGGTAGCAGATATCGTTATTTTATTTTTATGTTTAGAACTGTCTTAAACATCTCTTGTAAGGCTGGTCTAGTAGGAACAAATTCTCTTAGTCTTTGCTTGTCTGGAAAATATATTATTCCTCCACCTATGAAGCATATTTTGACAGGATATGAAATTCTGGTTGGAATTTCTTTTCATTAAGAATGCTGAAACTAGACATCCAATCTCTACCAGTTTGTAAAGTTTCTGCTGAGAAGTCCACTGTCAGCCTGATGGGGTCCTCCTCTTCATGTGTGATCTGGCCTTTTTCTCTAGCTGACTTTAAGAATTTTGTTTGTTTGTTTGTTTGTTTGTTGGGTTTTTTTTTTTAGCTTTGACCTTGGACAGTCTGATGAATAAATGACTTGGGGGATGCTCTTTTTTTTAGAGTGACAGGTGTCCTCTGGATTTCTTGCATCTGGATGTCTACCTCTTTATCATGATCAAGGAAATTTTCTCGAGTTATTTTCTCAAATATATTTTCCTGGTTTTTTAGTTTTTCTCCTGTCTCTCAGAAATACTAACAATTTGTAGGTTTGGTTGCTTTATATAACCACATATTTCTTGAAGACTTCGTTTATTTTTCTTAATTCTTTTTTCTTTATTTTTATCTGACTAGGTTCATTTGAAAGGCCAATCTTCAAGTCCTGAAATTGTTTCTTCTGCTCGGTCCAGTCTATTGATAGAATTTTCAATTGTAATTTTTTTTTTCTTGAGATTGAGTCTCACTCTGTCACCCAGGCTGGAGTGCAATGGCATGAACTTGGCTCACTGTGCCTTGGCCTGCCAAAGTTCTGGGATTACAGATGTGTGCCACCGTGCCCGGCCTTCAATTGCATTTTGAAATTCCTTAGGTAAATTTTTCAATTCCAGAAGCTCTGATTGATTTCTTTTAAAAATGTTTATCTCTTCCTGTGTTTCCTGGATTGCTTTAAAAGTTTCTTTGTGTTGATTTTCAACCTTACCTTGCATCTCATTCAGCTTCTTTGCAGTCCATGCTTTGAATTTTTTACCTCTTTGTCATTTCTGAGTTTCCATTTTGGTTAGGGAGCATTGCTGGATAGCAAATGTGATCTTTTGGTGGTGTCACTACATTCAGATTTTTCATAGTGCCATAATTTTTGCACTGGTACCTTCTCATCTGGAGACACTGACACTTCTAGTTTTTGTAATTATTTTTGTGCCCATAGGAAATTTTCTTTTTCTTTATTTCCACATAATATTATTGTTCTTTTTTCTTCCTCTTTTATTTCTTTTTATAATTTTTTCTTTTCCTTTCTCTTTCCCTTCCTCCCTAAGGGCTGAGACTGTAGAGAATGCTGGGTAATGTCTTTTGGTTTTGCTTCTATAGACATATGTACTTCTATTGGCAGGTTCTTTATTGGGCTGTGTTGTATGACCTGTAAGCCAGTAAATGGCACTTAAGAGTAAGTGCTTGCTGTGGCCATTGTGGCTGGATATACACCTGATCCTTGTTTACTGGGAGACGCTCTCTGTTACTTCAGACAGTGGACTGATCCATGAAGTGCACATGGCCTGAGCTCTCTGCCCAGCCCTGAGGAGACAAGGGGCAAAATTGATGGGGACATGTAAGGCAGGTCTGCCTACAGGTCCCCTAATGGCAGGCACAAGCATCAGCACCAGCTCTAAGGGATAATTCAGTAGGCATCCACAAAGCACTCAGAAGCATGCCTAGATGTGAAGCTGGGAAACTCCCTCAGCTCCAAGTTCTTGCACAGGGGGAGCGGGACAGCCTAAACCCCTAATCCAGGAGAGTAGGTGCTCCAGAGACCTGGAGAATCTCCCTGCGTGTGGAGTGTAGAGTGCCCTCCTGTACCATAATCTCCAGAATTTTTAATATTAATGATTCAAGCTTATCAATTCTTTATTTCATGGATTGTGACTTTGGTGTCGTATCTTGAAAGTTATCCCCAATACTAAGGTCACCGAGATTTTCTCCTAAGTTATCTTCTAGAAGTTTTAGAGTTTTGCATTTTACATTTAAGTTGGTGATCTGTTTCAAGTTTATTTTTGTGAAGGTTGAAGGTTTGTGCCTAGATTCATTTATTTTTTTGCATGTTATTGTACACTTCTTCCAGCACCATTTGTTGAAAAGATCACCTCTTCTCTATTGTATTGCTTTTGCTCCCTTTTCAAAGATCAGTTGCCTAAATTTATGTGGGTCTATTTCTGGGCTCTCTCTTCTCCTCCGTCGATCTGTTTGTCTATTCTTTTACCAGTGTCACACTGTCTTGATTACTGTAGTTTTTTTTTTTTTTTTTTTTTTTTTTTTTTGAGACGGAGTCTCACGCTGTTGCCCAGACTGGAGTGCAGTGGCGTGATCTCGGCTCACTGCAAGCTCCGCCTCCTGGGTTCACGCCATTCTCCTGCCTCCACGCCATTCTCCTGCCTCAGCCTCCTGAGTAGCTAGGACTACAGGCGCCTGCCACCGCGCCCGGCTAATTTTTTGTATTTTTAGTAGAGACGGGGTTTCACTGTGGTCTCGATCTCCTGACCTTGTGATCCGCCCGCCTTGGCCTCCCAAAGTGCTGAGATTACAGGCTTGAGTCACCGCGCCCGGCCGATTACTGTAGTTTTATAGTCAATCTTGAAACCAGGTAGTGTTAGTCTTCCAACTTTGTTCTTCTCCTTCAATATTGTGTATTCTGGGTCTTTTGCCTATATATATAAACTTTAGAATCAATTTATTGATATTCACAAAATAACTTGCTGGGATTTCTATTGGGATTGCGTTGAATTTTTAAACCAAGTGGGGAAAAAATGACCTGGCTCATGAGTCTTCCTATTCATTAGCATGAAATATCTCTCCATTTATTTATTCTTTGATTTCTTTCATCAGACCTGCATAATTTTTAGTATGGTTTTTTAAAATGCCATCTTTACTCAGTTCTGAGGTTCTGGATAAAAGTCAGTGAATTCGTCTTCTTGATCAGCCAAATTAAGTCTATACCCCAGTCACCTCCATTATGGAATTCTCATACTCAGCCCATGATCCCCTTTTCCTAAGCACCTCAGGGCCAGGTACCAGACAACTAAAGACAGCCCCTGTGCACCAGTGCTTGCTGAACTTATTCAGAGTAGCCAATCCTAAACTCAGTTACCCTCTCTTGCCCATTCCTTCCCTTGGAAACCAGCTTGCTTGCCCACAGTTCTGCTTTCTCCCTCTGCCTCAGGACTGATCCTGGTGCTTCCCCTGAGTGGTCTTTTGTTAGAGGTAGTGAGGTTGGGGGGTGTCTGTGTTCTGCCAAGAAAATTGTGTGGGCATAAAACTACAACTCTTTCCAATTAGCATCTCTTGATCTATGCATGGCCTTACCGTACTTCACCCAAGGTAACAGAGTTATTAATGAAACATACCACCATTGCAAGATCTCCAACTGATGTACCTGTGCTTCTTTTTGTGGGCTCACTCTCTTGCTGCTGGAGTGAACTTTGCTGTTCATACAAAAAGCTGAAAGTTCTGGAGAAATAACACCCCCAGAGAATAGCCCTCAGTCAATGGCTAACTGGAATAAGGGTATAAATTCCCCAGTTCCCTTCTCCTCAGATCCATTAACTCCGAGGCATGCATTTTATGCCACCTCCCAGCCTTTCCCCAGCATCCATCTTCTTACATTGCTGGCTAGATAACCATCTCTGTTGCTTGCCTCCTCATTGCTGTGCCACTTTCCCATTCCCCAACCCCTGTTTTCCTTTACCTTATTGGTAAACTACTTGGAACTTACTTTAGTTTTCTGTGGTGGCCATGATAAATTGACACAACAAAAATGTATTCTCCTACAGTTCTAGAGGCCAGAAATCCTTTTGCCAGCTTTACAGGAGCATCCTTGCTTACCTCTTCCAGCTGCTAGTGCCTTCAGAGATAGCTTGGCTTGGGCCAGGATTACTTCAGTCTCTGCTTCCATCATCACATTGCCTTCTCCTCTCCTATAGTCAAAGATCCTTCTGTCCCCATTTTCTAAGGGAAATTGTCATTGAACTTAGGATCCCCTAATTAAGGATGATCTCGTTTCAAGAACCTTAGCTTAATTACATCTCAAAGGCTCTTTTTCCAAACAAGGTCACATTCACAGGTTCTGAGTGGATGTGTCTTTTGGAGGAGAATGCCATTCAACTCAGTGTAGATCTGAATCCTTGTGTAAGTGTATGCTTCTGGAGGGAACCCAAACTATGACTTTTGTGTCATGTAAAATGAATTTAGATTGTTTCAGTTAGTTAAGAGTTCACAATCTTGGGAGGCCGAGACGGGCGGATCACGAGATCAGGAGATCGAGACCATCCTGGCTAACACGGTGAAACCCCGTCTCTACTAAAAAAAATACAAAAAACTAGCTGGGCGAGGTGGCGGGCGCCTGTAGTCGCAGCTACTCAGGAGGCTGAGGCAGGAGAATGGCGTAAACCCGGGAGGCGGAGCTTGCAGTGAGCTGAGATCCGGCCACTGCACCCCAGCCTGGGCGACAAAGCGAGACTCCGTCTCAAAAAAAAAAAAAAAAAAAAAAAAAGAGTTCACAATCTAGTGACTAGGATCCAGACCCATCCTTTCTTCTGTGGATGTTCTCAGAAGACTGCTGTCTGTACAGAGAAATAGTTTGTATTTCTTAGTCTCAACTTGGCTTCTATCCAATTGAAATAAGTAATGAAGCAAAATTTCATTCTTATCTGTAAATTTTTACAGTCTTTGGAGCATTTCTATAGTAAGGGGAGAAGTGAACCTATCTCTTTTTTATTTTCCATGACATTCTTTCCCAACATATAGAAGCATGTCTGAATCCAGAATCCCCAACCTCTCCTTTTAGGCAGGTCACTTCTAAAGATTAATGCAAATGAAGGTCTTGCACAAATATCTCTAATCAGCGTCAGACAAATACCAATCAGGTTCTTTGTGCTCTGGCTCAGTAGGGTACTATTAAGATGATTGAAAACCAGACCTGTGCATCCCGCCAGCACTAGTCCTGCCCTGCCCAGTCACGTCATGGTGATCTTCTCCACTTTTCTTAGCTGCCAGCTCAGTGTGGTTGATCGCCTGGAGAAAAACAATGCTTATTGGAACTCAAACTATGGTGTGGTACAGATTTTGTTTTGAAACCCCAGTTTGAAAATATTCTATCTGTCATATCTACAGCAAAGACTGCTGATCATAATTAATATGCATTCAATTTTGTTTATGCTTAAAGAAGAGACATATTCAGAAAGCTTACCTGCAGTGTACATAAGAACATGTCATAATTTAAAAGCTATCTTGGCATGCTGCCGTATACGAAGCAGGATGCTACATCCCACAGACTGCCATGGTACCTAATTCCTAGCCTAAGAAACAGAAAGAGGGCTCATGGTCTGAAAAATGTACCTCCACCCCAAAATACATATGAACATATATAACATTATAATATATACTATATATATTATGTGACTAATGATAAATACATATAATATGTGCATATTATGTATTATAAACACACATATATACCTATTATGAACGTGTGTTTTATATATACACATAATGCAACATACTTTATAATATCAGAGCATGTATATAGTTGTATGTGTGTATTTATATATAACTTATTTGAACCTCAGTCTCCTCATCCATAAAATGAGGGTTACAATGTCTAACTCAAAGGTGAGTTTGAGGATTAAATTAGTTATATAAATAGTGCACTTAACATAAAGCCTAGCATACAAGAGGAACACAATTGTAGTAAGTTTCTTTTTCCTGACATTTATGCATTAAAACCAAATACATGGAAATGTAACCATGTAGAAAAATTTTAATATGTATTACTTTCAATGGTTACTAGAGAAAAGAATCAAGGATCATATTTATTCTCTAAGTGGAAGAGTCTAAATTTATTTCCAGTAAATCAAGGCATCAAAAATAATCGAGTTAATTTTCAGTCTTTCTCTGCTTTCACCATATCTCTTATTTAATACCATTTATAAATATTCAGAATTCTCTATTTCATTTTTATTCTGAAATTTTCATTCCAGATATTACCAGGTTCAGATCTGTATACATCATCTGTCTTTTTAAAAAGAGACTAATTAATGTACTTTATTAAACTGGACTATTTTTAGGTTTGCTTTTATTTTTAAAATCTATGTTGGTATACACAAAACATTTAGTAAACAGTATCATAAATAATTATTACATTTGCATAGTGAATTAAAGAAAACTTCAAATTATTTGATATTCCTCCCATCAAGAGTTAGGATCTATACCCTTCTTCTCGAATGTGAATAGTTTCTGTGACTGTTTAACAAAATAATAATTGCCAAAACAATGCTGTACTGGCTCAGGCTCAGGTCTTAAGAAATTAGCAATGTTCCCTTCTTTTCTCTAAGAATGCTGTCTTCAGGAACCCTGAAACACCGTGTAAGAAGTCTGATTACTCTAAGACCACCATGATGGAGAGAAGGGTCACTTGCAGCTGCTTCAGTTGCTGGTCACATTGAACCCATACCTCCAGCCACCCCTGCCAAGATGCCAAACATGTGAGTGACATCTTCTTTAGCCCTCTATGTAGTGCAACCACTAGCTGAATTCCACTAATGTGCCTCAGTTAATGCCACAGGGAGCAGAAGAATTGCCCTGCTGGGCACTGCCAGCATTCCTAACCCCTAGACTGTGTCATATAATCAAATAAGGACTGTTTTTTAAAAATTTTTTAATTTAAGTTCTAGGGTACATGTGCACAATGTACAGGTTTGTTACATATGTATACACGAACCATGTTGGTGTGCTGCACCCATTAACTCGTCATTTACATTAGGTATATCTCCTAATGCTATCCCTCCTTCCTCCCCACTCCCCACAATAGGGCCCGGTGTGTGATGTTCCTCTTCCTGTGTCCAAGTGATCTCATTGTTCAATTCCCACCTGTGAGTGAGAACATATGGTATTTGGTTTTCTATTCTTGCGATAGTTTGCTAAGAATGATGGTTTCCAGCTGCATCCATGATCCTACAAAGGACACGATCTCATCCTTTTTTATGGCTGCATAGTATTCCATGGTGTATATGTGCCACATTTTCTTAATCCAGTCTGTCACTGATGGACATTTGGGTTGATTCCAAGTCTTTGCTATTGTGAATAGTGCTGCAATGAACATACGTGTGCATGTGTCTTTATAGCAGCATGATTTATAATCCTTTGGGTATATACCCAGTAATGGGATGGCTGGGTCATATGGTACTTCTAGTTCTAGATCCTTGAGGAATCGCCACACTGTTTTCCACAATGGTTGAACTAGTTTGCAGTACTGTTTTAAGCTACTAAGTTTTGGGGGTGATTGGCTACATAACAATAGTCAGTCACAAGAATAGATTTACCAAAAGGGAGTACAATGTGTTTCTCTCACTCCAGGAATTATTAGTATGGATTCAGAGGATGTGTTGTGATTGCCAGTAAATTGAAATGGATCACTAGAATTAAAAATAACTATGATATTTTTAGCAACCAAGATAATTTTATAATTATGTGCTGGTCATCTTATTCAAACCTGGAAATATTTCATGATCAATGCTGGTTTAAAATGTGGTTCTTCTAAAAAAATATCCATTTTCAGGAAATTATTACAAATATCTGATTCAGACCTCTGAAATTCCCTTGTGAGGCTGTAAATATAAGTTAACATCAGTTTTACTTAAGTTGTAAAATATTCCTGAAATAACTATAATTATAACGGATTTAATACTGTTCTCTGGTAACACTACAGTTCAGAAGTTAGTGATAAATTAAGTTTTGTGGAACACCAGGTACTATTTGTAATGCTTTTAATAATTTTTATATTTAGAAAATAAATAGCAGTGGACAACAAGAGAGTGTAATAATTACCTAGGTCAACTGAATATTGAGACATGTTGGGAATACTTAAAATATAAGTAGTTAAGATGGATTGCAAGTGGGCTCCTTGCTTGAAATCTCCTTTTTCACTTCAATTTCCACCTCTGTCAGTTATTCTCCTCTTTCTTTATACTGCACATTTCCCCAGGATAATGAAGTGGGTATTGCATCTATTTTCAAGGCTTTAGCCATAAAATGTATATTCAAGACATAAAACACATTTGAAGAGACCCAGATTTATATTTCTACTCTTATTCTTTTCACTAAGTTCCAGACCTATATTTTCAATTTACATAAAAATATGTCCATTCAGATAACTCTCTAATACCACAAACATGTCCAACATTTTTTTAAAAAAGACTCATTAGATCCAACTGCATAATCATTCAAATCTATCAAGCTAGAAACTTTAGGGTGACTTTTATCTTCCTCTTCCATCATCCTACAGATAATTGAACTTCAAATCCTGTGATTTCTATCTCTGAAACATTGCTTCTAGTCGGCCTTATGTCCCTCTCTCCACACAATTTAGTCCTCATCATCTATTTTCTGCACTTGTGTGATAATCTCTCTTTTTTAAGGCAAATCACTTCAAGATTTGTTTTTTAAAACATGTCCAAGAGAAAACAAAATACAGCAAGAAAAAAGTTTCCTTTCAACATAATGCTAGAAAAAGCCATGTCCCATCTGAGAAAATGACATGCTTCCTCCATTCTCATTAAATTACTACAAAAATGTTTAATGTGAATTTTATTAAATTATAACTGACAGAAGTCTGCACAAATCACAAGTGTAGAGTTTAGTGAAAATTCAAAAAATGAACACACTTGCAACTTTTTATGTGTAACCACCAGACATAAAAAAGAACACTAGCATTCCCCAAAACCTCTTGCTTTTTCTCTTCCCAGAAGTAACCACTCATAGGAGTGGTTACTCATAGGAGTGGTTACTCATATTGTTATCAATTAGCTTTTTCAGTTTTTGAACTTTACATAAATGGAATAATGCTACGATTTACTTGTGTCTGTTTTCTTTTGCTCAACTATAAAGTTGATGTTTATGTTATGTATAGCAGTACTTTGTTCATTCTTGTTCATTCTTCTTGTTATATACGATTCCCATTGTGTGGATATACTACAGTTAATTTATCCAGTCTGCCATTGATAGACATTTGAATTTTTCAGTTTTAGGCTATTGTAAAGAGTGCATTGTGTACATATTTTACTCATCTTTGGGTTAAATATATACGCAGTTTTATTAGCTATGTCCCTAGGAAGGCAAATGTTGGGTTGTAGAAATGTTCGTATTTATAAATACTGCTAAATGCTTTTCCTAAGTGGTTATAGCGTTTTTTGGTTTCTTGTAACAGTATATAGGAGTGTCCCTTAATTCAAATCTTGGTAGCAGTTTGTGTTGTTAGTGTGTTCAATCTTAGCATTTAGTGAGCATATAGTTTTATTCATTGGATTTAAATTATACCCCGTGCTGACTAATGAGATTGGCTCTATTTTTATATGTTTATTGATGATTTGAATATCTCTTTTGATGAAATGCCCTTTCAAACATTTTGAAGATTTTTTAAAAGTTGGTTGGTTGCTTTGACTTAATTTTTTGGTAGAAGTTCTTTACATATTTCACACATGATTCCATTCTCGACATATGCATGGCAAGAATTTTTTACTCTGTGCCCTGCCTTATTACGCTTATGAGTGTTTTGATAAACATAGGCTTTTCATGTTCATGTGATCCAATTTTTCAAGGCTTTTCATTTTGGTTAGTTTTTCTTTAAAGAAAAATCTCTGCATAGATGCTATTTTCTAGAATGGTTATTAATTTACCTTTAACTGGCTGGGTGCTATGGCTCACTCCTGTAGTTCCAGCACTTTGGTAGTCCGAGGCAACCAGATCACTTGAGCCCAGGAGTTTAAGACCACCCTTGGTAAATGACAAAACCCCATCTCTGCAAAAAATACAAAAAATTAACTGGGTGTGATGGTGCATGCCGACAGTCACAGGTACGTAGGAGGCGGAAGTGGGAGAATTGCCTGAGCCCAGGAGGCTGAGGTTGCAGTGAGCCAAGATCGCACCACTGCCCTCCAGCCTGGGTGACAGAGCAAAATCCTGCCTCAAAAAGAAAATTACCTTTAACTTTTTGATCTGTGGACCATCTGGAATTAATTTTTGTGCACGGTGTGAGGTATGGATAAAATTTATGTTTTTTCTATATAGATATTCAATGAGCCTAATGCTGTTTATTGAAAAGGCTATCTTTTTTTCACTGTAGTATAGTGGTATCTCTTTATAAACTGATTATTGCATATTTGAGTGCATTTCTTTATTAATATTCTTTATTCTATTAATATTTATTCCATTGATCTATTTAGTTACCGTTATAATAATACCGTGCTGCCCAAATCATTATAGCTTTATAGTAAGTCACAAGATTTCAGAGTAAGACCTGTAACTTTGTTCTGTTTCTTCAAAATTATCTTGACTATTTTTTCTTTCTTTTTTTTTTTTTCCTGAGCTCATTGCAACCTCCGGCTCCTGGGATCAAACGATTCTCCTGCCTCAGTCTCACAAGTAGCTGGGATTACAGGTGCCTGCCATCACACCCAGCTAATTTTTTGTGTTTTTAGTAGAGATGGGGTTTCACCATGTTGGCCAGGCTGGTCATGAACTCCTGGCCTCAGGTGATCCACCTGTCTTGGCCTCACAAAGTGCTGGGATTACAGGCGTGAACCACCGTGCCCGGCCTACCTTGGCTATTTTTTGACCTTATAATTTGTATACAAATTTTAGGATAGGTTTACCAACTTTCACAAAACTAATTGAATATTAATCAAATATTAATTCTGATTGTTTTATATTTATGCTTCAATTAAAAATGTTTATGTTTAAAATATGGAGTCTTTCCATCTATGAGTGTGGTGCATTCCTTCATTTATTTAGGTGCCTATTTTCTCTCATAATGGTCCTCATTTTGTCATACACAAAAAGCATACATACCATTCTGTGTAGCATAGTCTCAAGGATCTCTTCTGCCCACCTTATTTCCTGCCGTTCCCCATCACTAGTGCATCTTTCTAAACTTTTGAACTTTGTAACATATCTAGAATACAAAAGGCTATTTCTTACTTCCTTGCCTTTTCATGACATTTTTTTCCTATTTCTCAAAATTTTTCTTCTCTTCTGTGTCTTGCAATTTCCTAGCAATAGTTGAAAACAAAGCTCAGCTCCAATTGTCTCTGTTAAATCTTCCCTTGCAGAGTAAATTATATTGTCATACATGCACTGATAACACTTTTTCATATCACTGTATTTAATTAATTTATATCACTGTTTCTTCCACTAAAATGAACTCCTCAAGGGGCAAGAACTGCATTTCATTTGCCTTTGTGCCACCAGTACCTTGCACAATTCTTAGCTGAGCAAGAATTCAACTAGGCCAGGCATAGTGGCTCATGCCTGTAATCCCAACACTTTGGGAGGCCAAGGTAGGAGGATTGCTTGAGCCTAGGAGTTCAACACCAGCCTGGGCAACACGGCAAGACCCTCTCTCCACGAAAAAAAAAAAAATTAAGAAAAAAATATTAGCTGGGTGTGATGGCATACGCCTGTGGTCCCAACTACTTGGGAGTCTGAGGCAGGAGGATTGCTTGAGCCCAGGGGGTCAAGGCTGCAGTGAGCTGTGTTCATGCCACTGCACTCTAGCCTGGGTAACAGAGCAAGACTATCTCAAAAAAAAAAAAAAAAAGTTTACTATTTGCCAAATGAATGAATGTGTCCTCATTAGCTAGTCTGAACCAATTCATGTACCCAGGCACACTAAATTAGACATAACTTTATATGGCTTTCAGGTTTCAGAGTGTCTCAGGGTTACCTGGTATTTAAAATAAACTAAGAGAAAATATAACAAATACACCTTAAAATCCACATCTCAAGAAAAATCTAAGAAACTTCCTATTTCTGTGTTCCCAAGTCTCTTGTAGTTTAGTGACTCTTATTTTGTATTCCACACAACAACTACAGCAGGATCATATGCGGTGAAATATCAGATCCCCGGCCCCAAACCTGAACTCAGAACTTCCGAATCAGAAAAAAGGGGCTTGAAAGCATGCATTTCTTATAAGTGTCTGAGATAATATTCATCGACATTGACTTTGAGATTCATGAGCCTAGAAATGGCCTTTTGAGTCATTCTTTTAAATGAAAGCCCTAGATCTGCAAGCAGAACTGTCTTTTCAGGATTATGGCTTTAGAATCTCTCCCTGACTTTCATTCCCTCTGTGAGAAGGCAGAGTAGTCTGAAATTAGGCTTCCAGAATTAGAGTAGTCTGAAGGCTTTAGCAGCAGGCTGTTTCAGTTAAAAACAGAGAATATGTAAGAATCTAATATATCAGAGATAAGGATAAAGGGAAGCCTAAAGAGAACTGTGTCCTGTTATTATTATGGAAATCCTCCATATTGGATGCCAATCCAGGTTAAAGTTGATTGACTCCTTAGTTTCTGTCCATCCTAGTTTAACCATTGTGTTTCCACCTGTGGTGACATGGACATGGTCCGGAAACTAACACTTCCAATTCTATTTCAATTGTAAGAACACTTAAAGATCAGTCCCTGAGGGTCAGGATTGACCATTCGTGGTAGTCCATATAAAAGGCAAAAGAAGCAGTAAGTGGATTATTTCTTCCCCATCCAGGGCACCATAGCCATCTGGATTGTGGATATACAGGTGTGTGTGTGTGTGTGTGTGTGTGTGTGTGTGTGTGTGTGTGTGTGTGTAGTTTCTAGAATGAAAATATTAATTTCTTGTCCCCCTTTTCCCTTCAACAATGTAAGCCATTTTATTACACCCAGGCGCTTTGTAATGAAAAAGGTCCCTTGTCTTTTGATGAGGTCCATTGAGTAATGACAGAAGGTTGGTTTGTAACACTAAAATGCCAATCTGCGGGGAAATGGAGGGAACTCAGTTGATTTACAGGTGAGCAAAATCAGAACTAAGTAAAAACCCTTTAAACTCCTAGGCAGAATACAAACTATAAAAGTATTTCAGCATCACTTAATTATGATGAGGATTTTTTTATTTCTTCATTATGTCTTTCCACACTCCCTTTAGCTTCCTGAAGTTTGCATGCTCAGAGATAGGTGAATAACAGCATGGAGAGAGAAAACTGTGCTGTATTTGGAATCAAAATGTTCAATTATTGGGAGAATGTAGTCCCTGGGACATACGCTAAGGCAGTAAGGGCTGGTCCATTTCCAGATGGAGCTCTTGCAACAAAATCACAGAAGGATTGTGAATTTGATTTCTCATCTAACAAAGCTTCATTTCAAATACAGCTGCCTGAGGATCCTGCTCTGAAACAGATTTACAAGAGAGCCAACAAAGATCGTGTAAAAATGGTTCTAAGTAAAGATCATGTAATAAATGCATAACAATCTCTAGTATCTATAGACTACCATAATTATCACTAAGTAAAATGACTCAATAATTCCAGACCAATGTTTTCATTGCTATTTGAGGAAAGATACTGATCACAAACTTGACAGTTCTTCTTTGAGGACAGGTCATATCAAGGTGTCAATAGTAAGATGAAGCTTTCTTGAAACTTCTCTAATGTTGGAGCATGATGAGCTTTAGAAAAATGTTGATGAGTAACATAGACCTACACTTCTCTACGATATTCAAAAGATCTTCTGAAATTAGCAGATATTAATGAGTCATGAGCATGAAGGGTAGAGTCTAACCCAACACCAGCTGCACAGTTAAATATGCCTAAAATGTAACATATATCGGTGGTATCAAAATTTCCAGCAAAGGAATAGAGACCCCAATGCTCTTGAAATCATGAATTGCCCACAGTCAATTCCAGGATGAAATTTACTCACATGGAATGATATTAATATTTGCTCAGAGTAGACTATTAGTTCTCAAAATATTGTGAAAGCCAATATGTCAGAAACACTGGAGGCAATTCTCTGATCACTGACACAATGTTCATCTTAGTAAAGGTATGATAGAACCTGAAATTAATTTTGTTAATTCTATATGTGAAACAAAGATGTGTCTAATATGAGTCCCAGCTGCAGTGAGTTGAGATATAAGGTGGCATAATGAATCATTTGATGTCTAATATACATCATAATCATTACACCACTGGCACAGCACATGCAGTGTCTCTCAACCCAGGTAGCACATGCCAGGGAGCTTTAAAAATATTGATGCCTTTGGTTCTCTCCTCTTATTATTTAATAAATCTGGGGTATGCCCTGGGCATCAGTATTTTTAAAAGCTCCCCCAGGTGATTGTAATGTACTACCAAGGCCATGTGCCACTAATCACTGGTGTAGGGCATTATTTCTCAACTTTGTACTTGTTAAAATTACCCGAGAAACTTTTTAACTACCCCAATGTAGTCTGGGCCCCATCCCAGACCAATTGAATCAGAATGAGAAACTTCTAGATATAGGATTAAAAAGAAAATAAAAGTCAGCATAGGTCATTGTATTTTGCAACCGGGGTTGGGAATTACAGACAAAGGGTTAGCTTTCTCACAAAGCAAGCTAAATGCATTTTAGTAGCTTTATAATTTAAAGAAGTCTTGCCTGTAAAACATTATTTTGATTGTCAGAAGTCTATCATGTTTATGTATACATATTCATTCACACACACACACACACATGCTTATGATGGGATTGCATTGAACTTGAATATTTGTATCAGAATTTCAACATCAGAAAAAATACTGGCAGAAAAAGCACTGGAGTTTCTTATTTTCTTTTTAATTTGTAAAACTGGGACAGATGATTCTCATCTCAGGTTCTGTGAGTAGAAAATCTTTCCTCCAGGAGATACTGTCATTCAGCTGTTCAAATCCTAATGTGCTTGAAAATTGCTGATGTGCTAGATACTTTTTTCTTTCCAAAGGAGTTGGTTATGAAACATCTAAAAATGAAGCATGAAACAAAAGAGAGAGTTAACTTATAATTGCTCTGTTGAAACATTTCGTGCAGATCTTGGCAGATTGGTGAATCCATTTGCAAATCTCAAAGTTTGGAAATCAGCAGTTCTTAGGTGTACAGAGTCATTATATTCAAGGATTGTGTCACTGTATTTGCAAATGCTAAGTGGGTTTTGAACAAACGAAAGATTGAGTAAAAGATCATTAATTAATATTAAATGTACCAAACATATCACTAGGTGCTTTTAAAATCTTTTAATCATATAATACTGATAAAATTTCTGTGATTCAGAATTTTATTATACATGTTTTTAAAATTAAGAAAATGCAAGCTCATAGGAGTTAAGGAATTTTCTCAATATCACACCACTACAAAGTATCAGAGATTGGTTTGATCTCAGATCATCTGCTCCATTGAAGGGCCAGTTTTCATTAATATGTCCAATAAGGTTTCTTTTTCTCCTTATTTCCTCTATCTCTACATAACTAACATATGTGAATGGCCTTCTACACCATTGTTCAATTGATAATAAATGCACAATATGGTCTCCATTAACCAGAACTCAAGGGATTTGTGACCTTCTGCTGGTGTCAATCCCTTTGCTGTTGTAGTTTCTGTTAGATCATCCTAAAATGTATAATTTAGAAATTTTGCCTTAGTAGGTACAGGACAGGAAATAAAATTTCTACTTTGATGATTTATTGCTTTTCAGAGCCCATGGGGAAAATCAGGTACCATTGTAAAACATAAAAAAATATACACTTTTTCAGGTCATTTATGAGTTCCTCCTAAAAGCAATGCTCAGAAAAATATTAAGTTAATCAAAACATCATATAATAGTTTATTGAGAGCAGAGGCCAAATGTTTAATTTTATGTATCTTCAGTACATAGCAACATAACTTCTATCCAGCAGGCAATTGGCAGATTGTTGTGGCAAGGATAGCAATAGAGATTTGAAACTTTCTGATATTACCTACCTATACCACCTGTTTCTCTAATTCTATTTTTTATTTTAATCTCAGATATGCATAGGCACGGACACACAACATTATGGAGGGAAAAGAAAACCTCTGGTTAAATAATTTTACCTTGAAGAGAAAATTTCATTCTCCAAGAATGCTTAGAGGAGGCTTCTGTAGGCAGAATCTGATTCCTTGCATTTTTCACCTTCGAGGGAATGTCTTCATTTCTTGGCTAGTGGTCCCTTCCTCGATTTTCAAAGCCAACAACAATACATCTCCCTGATATTTCTTCCATTCTCACATCTCTGTCTCACCTCAAGCAGGAGAGGTGATTAAGTTGGGCCCAACGGTACAATTCAGGAAAACGTTTTCATCTCAGGGACCTTAACTTACCTGGAAAAAGAGCTAAGATTAAGGTAACATATTCACAAGTTTCAGGAATTAGAGGACAATGTTTGAGGGGAAAAGGGGCAATGTTTTGCCTATCACACCCACTCTTTATCCAGTGTCCTCTAGCCTTCTCTCTTTTCTAATATCTTCAGATATTTTTTTGTGGTGCTATGGGGAAAACTACATATTTGCTGTGGCCCAAAGTGGCATTTTTGGTATAAGGAACTCTCAGATCTGAAATATCTCTTAATAATTTTGGAGGTGGGAAATTCTGGGACATTTGAAGGGTGAAAAATCTCAAAGATAGAACAGTTGTAACAACCAAAAGGAGAAAAGAAATGACTGGAAGAGAAGCAGGATGTGAATGAACTATTTATGAGCACTGGGCATGGGTCATCAGCCTCTCTGAAAGGGGAGGAGGCAAGGGTAAAACTTTCCCCAGTATATCCTGTCGAGGATGCAGCCCTTAATTGCAAAGGCTGAAGGGGAAGAGCAGTCCACTTCCTTTTGCGGATGGTGAGATATTATTCCATGGTGGTCCTCAACTCTTCTGATACCTATAAAACTTCTCTCCAATAAGCTAGAGTGAAGTGAAAAGATAATTAAGGTAAACAAAAACCAAATTTCTCTTTTCTCCTTCATGTTCATCTTCTTTTCAAGCCACCTCTGTAAAGGTACAAGAGCCCACTTGTGTTCTACAGTAATTTCCGTTAAAGCAGACCTGCATTCTGAGAGAATAGAATTAAGTGAACAAGGAACAAATCCCTATTATGTGTCAGACCCTCTCCCTCTCTTTTATTTCTTTTAATATTGAGTTAATATTGGTCAGCTTTTGGAAAGAATCTCAGGATGAATAACACTTCAGAAACAGGAGAGATTTGAATTTAATCTCTGTCTCCAAAGACCTGTTTTTTTTTCCTTCTCCCCTAAACTGATTAGGCAGCAGAGCAGGCATTGGCTGAAATTTTTTAATATTGACTGAAGTTAACAGACAACAATGAAGAATTACTTGTTTTCCTTAACGTTTGTAAAATTTTAAGAACAGTATTTGGACATAGAATATAATAAATGATTGCTATTAATATTTATAGTCTTGATTTAAATTACCATTAAAGCTTTTCTCTCTGCTCATTAGAAAAGCAGCCACAGCATGTACGCATTAATCTATTTCTCACTTAGCTTATTCAATGGTGCAACTATTATGTAAAAGGCTATGAGTTAATCTTGAAGAAGATGCAAAGTAAAAAGGACATGATTTTGGCTTCAAGGATTATATGGCATAGGGGAGGATCACACAATAGAACAAATAAAATGAAAGGTAAAATATAAATGCCATAAGGGTGATGGTACAAAATGCTATGAAAATATATTCTCCAAGGCACTCAGGATAGATTTCATAAATGGTATTTGCTTCATCATAAGTTGTGACATATTTACAGGATCTGGCAAAACAAAAAACAATGAAGAAGATGGAGGCAGTAATAGGCAGAGGCCTGAGGAGACAGATATAGATGGCTGATTAATGAGATTCCCTAGCATTCCCATTGCCCATATGCTAGAGTGACTCATCATGATTAGTGAAGCTTAGCAGAGAAAACTTCAGATCACTGTAATCGGAGTCATTAGTCAGTTTCCAAAAATAAGATCATTTTACATAGGTAAAGTTTATATGGTAGATTAATTGTAATAATAACCCATACTTCCCACTGCTTTTCATATCCAAACTTTTTGCAATGTCATACAGCTTTCCTCATCAAAAGACTGCAGGGGTGGAGGAGGGTATCTCTTTCTCCAACACTTAAACATGGTTTGACCCTATGATTTGCAGTGGCCAAAAGAATGCAAGTAAAAGTGTATGTTGGTTCAAGAAGACTTAAACAATTCCACTTGCTTTTCTGGAAAATTGCTACCACCATGGGACTAAGCATAGAGCACATGAAATAGGGCTAAGTTATTCCAGTTGTTTCAACTGAGACCTGAGATGTGGAGACAGTCCAACTATAGCCACATAATTGGAAGTCAAAAAGGAGGAGGGGAATATAAATCTGTTTCTAGGTCTTATATTGTTATAGAAGTGATGTATTATTTGAAGGCAGACTCATCAAAGATGCAAATGACTAAATATTAACTAAAATGACATAGATACAGAAAATAATAAAAATAATTAGTCTATAAGAAGACACAAAAAGAAGTAAAAAAGAATAAAGAACAAATGAAACAAATAGAAAAATATCAAGAGGATTTATATAATACCAACTATATAGAAATTACACTGAATTTAAACAGTCTAATTAAAAAACATTAGCTGTTATACTGGGTTAAAAAGCAAACACAGCTATATGCTGTCTATAAGAAAATACTTAAAATATAAAGATATATGTAGTTTAATATAACATGCAGGTACAAATCAAGAGAGAAAATTAGAATGTCCATACTAATACTGATCAAAACATATATCAGATAAAGGAATATTATCAGAAATAAAAAGGGACATTTCATCATGGAGTAAATTCATCAAGATGGTATAACACCCTTAAATGTGTATGTGCCATATAAAAGAACCTCAAAACATACCAGGAGAAAAATCTTACCAAACTGAAATTAGCAATAGACAAACTCTCTGTCATAGCTGGCTATTTCAATACTTCTTTCTCAGTAGTTAATAAAACAAGTAGTTATAAATGTCAGTTAGATATGGAAGACTTGAAAAACACAATCACCAACTTCACTGAAGTAGCACTATTGATGGAAATGTGAAATGTTTCAACTATATATATATGTAAAAATTTTTTTGAGCCCAAGTCTCACTCTGTCGCCCAGGCTGGAGTGCAATGGCACAGTCTTGGCTCACTGCAACGTCTGCATCCTGGGTTCAAGCAATTCTCCTGCCTTAGTCTCCTGAGTAGCTGGGATTACAGGTGCATGCCACCACACCTGGCTAATTTCATATTTTTAGTAGAGATGAGAGTAGACCATGTTGGTCAGGCTGGTCTTGAACTCCTGACCTTGTGATCTGCTTGCCTTGGCCTCCCAAAGTGCTGGGATTACAGGCATGAGCCACCACGCCTGGCCAATTTTTTTTTTTTTTTTTTTTTTTTTTGCATTTTTAGTAGAGATGGGGTTTCACCATGTTGACCAGGCTGGTCTTGAACTCTTGACCTCAGGTAATCCACCTGCCTTGGCCTCCCAAAGTGCTGAGATTACAGGTGGGAGCCACCATGCCTGGCCAGTTTCAACCACTTTGGAAAACAGTTTTTAAGCTCCTTATCTTAATATATAACCCTACCACTTCACTCCTAGGTATTTACCCAAGAGAAATGGAGCCATGTACCCACATAAAGACAAGTACGTGAATGTCCTTGAAATTTATTCATTAACTTCCAGCTCCAAAGTAGAAACAAGTAGTCCATCACAATAAACAAATTGTAGTATATTCATATGACAGAAAACTACAGAGCGAGACTCCGTCTCAAAAAAAAAAAAAAATGAAGATCCATGCAACAAGTGGGTCTCTAAAAACATACTGTGCAAATGACCCAGAAGAGCTGATTGTTATGGTTCAATTCACATGAAATTCCAAAAATTGCAAATGACAGATGTAGATAAATACTTTCTCTAGGGTTAAGGAGGAATGAAGGCCCCTTATGCAAAGGGGCACAGATAAACTTTTTGGTTTTATGAAAATGTTCTATATCTTTATTATAAAGGTGGTCACACAGATGTATACAGCTGCCAAAACTCATTGAACTATCCACTTAAAATAGGTGTAGTTTACTGAAGGAGGGTCATACTTGCATAAGATTGATTATCAAAAAGAATGTGTCTTACCCCATTCTTAACACCAGCTCCATTTAGATAAATATAACATATACCCAGTGTGTTAATTAGGAAATAATGATCTTTAAGAAAGAACGTTCTGTGGAACAACGTCTGGCTAGGTGAATTTATATCTTGAGATTTTTAATTAAAATTGGTACTGCCTTCCTCTTTTCTGAAATGGAAATGTGAACACAAATGAGTTTCATCTAGAAGGGAAATCCACAGCTATTACAAGTTCCTTTTCTTGATTAAGATGATACAACAAGGAACACAAAGCACCCAAATAAAAATAGACTGTCTACATTTGTGTTATTCCTGAATGTCTAATGATACATTGTGGTTACCTAGGTATGTTAGCTACGTGGACAGCTGAGCACTAACCCCCTGCTTTACAATTCTTTCAGTCCTTATTGAACATGAAGAATCAGAAAGAGAAAACATTCTAAGTGATGTTTATAAGTGGGTTGCGAGATAGCAGAGAAAGAGACTATTTTAGCAAAGGGAAGATAATAAATCTGGTTTCAGACATATTAAATTAGAAGTGCCTATAAAATCTCCAGTTGAAGATATCCAGCAAGTAGATAGTGCCACAAGCTTGGAGCTTTAATAAAAGTCAGAGGTGCTGCTGGGGATATGGATGTGGAAAGAAAGATTGGGAGGTTGAAGAGAAGGGGAAGGAAGGAAATGGTTAATATCTATTATATACTTTTTAAAAGTTGTATGGTTAAGGGAAAGAAAGGAAAATTTAAAGAGAACTTGCTAAGGATAAAAAAGGTCAGAGCATATTTCCCAGCTGAAGCATAGAAATTAGCAAAGAGAATTAAGTATAAGATAGAAACACTGGATTTGTATGGTCTCCATGGAGATAGAAATGCAATAAAGAGCACAACCCAAGTGGCAATGTTGAATTTGAAAATGAAGATTTTCATTGATTTGGGGAATACGGGAAAGAGAACTGGCCGGATTCAGATTATTGCCTATCTTCTACACACACACACACACACACACACACACACACACACACACACACACACACACCCCACTCTCATATTTAAAGTTTGACAGCAAGAAAATTAAAGAAGGGGCTTGAGAGGACAGAAAATACTGGGGTCAAGTCAGAGGATTTCTTACAAAGCTGACAGTTATAAACGTGTAAAGGCCCACTCTAAAACTATATTACAAAATTCCTCAACAACACTGATGACCTGCAAGCAAGAGTTGAATGTTTGACAACTGGTTTATTAGGAATTTCATTTGGGATTAGTGTATGACCAGTATAAGAGGAAACTTTCATATGACCTTTTGTGTTTGAAACTTGTGATGTATTTACTGACTGGGATTTGAAGATTGCAAAGCAAAGTTGTAAATTTGGGAAAACTTTTAGAGCAAGAAAAAGTAGTAGCTGATGGGGACCTGTTGCGTGTTAGAGAAGGAAATAAGGCCATTGAGTATGGAAGATCAACTTTCAAGGTGGATGTCCTGCTGGAGAGAGAATGAATTCACTGGAGAAGGGACATTTAGTATGTTGAGGGACTGGAGAACTTGGAGGAAAAGGCTCAGAACCAAGTTTATGACAGAGGAAGGAATAGTGGCTGAAAATGTACTGTGAGAAGCATATAAAAATTGTCTTATGATTTTTGATTTCTGACTTATGTTCTACAGCTTCAGTACCACCTCCCTTTTTCCATTTCATTCGGTACACTGGGACAATGGAAGAAGCAAATACAGATATGTGGGACAACAGTAGAGGCCATGTTTTCTTTTTAGTCTGTGGATCTCAAAATCAACACCTGGGACAGGGTAGAGGGGAGGAAATGGACCAGGGGTGGGAGGTAGGAGCGAAAAGAACTGAGTAAAATTAAAAACTGAAAATAGGGTGCCCGTGAACGGTGATGAGAGCAATTTGAGCTTTAGGTTCTCCTAAGTCTGAAATGGCCTTTTGTTGGATATGTGTGTATGTGCCCCAAACTGACTATCCATTCTGTTTATTTACTACTGTTGTAAATATTCTGTGTAGACTATCATCATGTTACTGTCTTTGTTTTCAAGACTTAGATTGGCTAAGTGGTACCAGGGTTCTGGGTTCTGGTCATCTCTGAGCCAAGAAATTTTTCATTGATATTCTCTCTGACCACTTCCAATCCTCTTTATTTCTTACTTGGCTTTTAATATTCACTTGAAGAAGAAGAAAAATATATGTGTGTATACATTTATATACACATGTAAGACAGCTGAATGAAGCCAATTTGGTAAATCTGAGATCTGCATTCAGTGTGCTTGTCATTTAAACTTTCTATTTGCATGAGATGTATTAAATACTTCTTAAGAGAACAGGGCCCTAGGGGTCATATTTTCTTAAAACAAGACATGTACTTCCATTATGTGCTCTGTGTCTGAAAAGGATGCACAAGTTATATGTACGGGAGTGAAGAATAGTAATGCTGAAATGCATCTTATTCCTGAAGGACTTTTCATGGTTGTGAACTACTTTATTTTGTATTACTCAAGTCGATTTATTTTATCTCTATGAAATGGTAATAGAGTTTTATGCCTTTCTATCACCATAATATAATGATGGCCTGAAATAGAGCAACAGTTCCCATACAATTTTAAATGATTCATGGCCACTTAAAGAATTGAGATCCTTATTATAACTTTTAAAAAGTAAATACAAATGTGTAAAAAAATAGGACCAGGGTCTGTCGTATCCTTATGTATCCAGCTACTATCAAGACAATAATCCCTGGCAGCTGATGAATATGGAGGAAGACACATGTAAGTTGAAAAAATTCACTTTTAACATACTCTACTAATGTCTCTCTACCTAGTAATTTGGTGAAATAATTTAGCGAGTGCTTCCACAGTAAATAGGTTTATCTTCAAACCTAATGCTCTTTTCCATCTTAACCGAGCATAAAAATCTTTAAAGATCTGCAAGTAAGAAAGGCTTGATGCCTCTTGAGCAGTTCAGTGTGACATATGGTTTTAAATGCAACAATTTTATCTGTATCACACAGTATCTGCAAATTTGAGCTAATGTTCCTGTGGAAACAAGAAGGGATTTATGCCTAAAACTAAAGAAGAAGAAGAAAGAATCTTTTTAGCTGCCATATGTAGAACACTGAAAACTGTATATAAATAGAAAACAATATTGACATTTGTGCATCTATAATTTCTTTGGAAACATGTTTTTATGTCTAACTACTCTATTCAAACATTTATAGTAATAGAAATCTTGAATGCAAATTCCTACAGGGGTCAGGCAGGTAATAAATATACATGAGTGAAACAGGCCCAGTGAGGATTAAGGTAAACCTGAGAGGTTTGCCCTGTCTTAAACTGGCAAGTGTTTCACAAAATCCAGCAGACTGTTGCTATGGAATACTGTTGGCCGGAGGTTGCCAGATCTGCCACATTTTCAAGAGATGCCCCATAATTGGATCTCATGTAAATTCTCACAATTACATTTACATAAATCCTGGCAACAGGATTTATTTTTAACATAAAGTATTTAAAAATATCTATTCATAGTTATTTTAAATAACTATAACATAGTTGTTTTAAATAACTATAAAATAAATATTTTAAATAACTCACATAGTTGGCATGTGTGCTGCTGATTTGTAACCACTGATATCTGATGTATGTTGTTAGATGAATGAAAAAACAAATGGTGGGAAGGTGGAAAGTAAAGGAGGAAGGGAAAAAGGAAGGAAGGAAGGGAAAAAGGGAGAAGAAAATCAGTTTTCCACAATATACATAAAGATTTTTTATTACTGCTTTGTTTTATTTTTTAAATTTTTATGGGTATATAATATATGTATATATTTATGGGGTACATGAGATGTTTTGATACAGACATGCAATGTGAAAGAAACACATCGTGAAGAATGGGTTAGTCATCCCCTCAAGCATTTATCCATTGAATTGCAAACAATCCCACTATACTCTTTAAGTTATTTTAAAATGTACAGTTATTATTGACTATAGACTCCCTGTTGTGCTATCAAATAATAGGTGTTGTTCATTCTTTCTGTTTTTTTAATACCTATTAACCATCCCCACTAGTCTCAATAAAGAAAATACCAGGAGTGCTAATTTAAATTTTAATACAAATGAAAATAAATTTTATTAAAGGATATATGCAACTGATTAAGTCTTGGAACTTCATTTCTTTCTGATGAACTGTATACACCTGGTAAAGAGTGCAAACCTCAGATAGACCATGGAACTGATTTTGTGTATGGTGTGAGATGCAGATTAAGATTTATTCTTTTCAATATGGATAAAATATTGATCTCATACTATGTATTGAAAAGACCATTCTCTCCACAATTGTCAACAATGTCATCTTTATTGTAAATCAAATCTATATATAATATACAAATGTATACACACACATTAACATCTACAGAGAAAGAAGGAAAGAATGAATGAACGAGTGAAAGAAAAAGAAAAGAAGGAAGGAAGGAAAGGATGTTCTGGACACCATGTTATATTCCATTATTTGACTATTGCAATAGTACCACACTGTCTTAATTAGTGTAGTTTCATAATAAGTCATACTTGGTAGTGTCTTTCCACTTTGATGGTAGTGGTGTTTTGTTTTGTTTTGTTTTTTCCTAGGATGTCTTGGCTGGATGTGGCCCTACATATTAACATACACATTTTAAATGATCTTGTTAATTTCCAATTCCTTTGGAAAGCATGTGAGTACATAGTTAAACCTGTGTACCCAGGCATTCTACTTTAAGTACCTTCCCCAAAGCAGTGCAAGCATGATGTAGCAAAAGACATTCAAGAATCCTCATAATGGCACTCTTTGAAATGGGCAAAATCTAGAAAAAACTAAAATGTTCAATACAGTAGAATGAATACATTAATTATCTTATACAAGTAAATGCTACGCATAGCAATGAAAATGAACTACTACTAAAAGTAATGACACAGATGAATCTTACAATATTGAATTAAAGAAACCAGACACAGTTGAGTATAAATTGTGATTCTATGTATACAAACCTCAGAAACCAGAAAAGTAAATTGATAGTATTGGAAGTCAGTATATCAGCTCTCTTTGGAGTGTAAGTAATGACTGAGAGTGGCATAGGGAGGGTAATTGGGTACTTGTAATCTTCTTGGCCTGTGTGCTGATTACACAAGAGGATATATTTTGTGAAAATTTCTCAAGCTGTACATTTATGATTTATGTACTCTTTTTCTATGCATGTTATATCTCAATGAAAATTATTTGAATATATATCATACATGAGGCATAATAGCTTCATTTTGGTTCCATTTTATTTTGTTCTTATAGAGCAAAATTTGGGAACAAATGGAAACGTCTGTGGATCCATAGTTTCTGATATAACAAACAAGGCTTTATGTTTATATCGCACTTCCACATCAGAAGAACCTATGGAAGAATCTACGAAAATGCCTAGTGTCAACATGAGGAAAGTACGTGGATGGCAGCAGTCTACCAGGTAACCCAGGAAAGAAACTGTAGAGGAAAAGAGAGAGTAAGAGTGGCCCAAATAGGCACCTGTATCCTAGACAGGATGCAGAAGTCATATAATTTTGCTTCATGTTTATTAAGAATTTATTTTTCTTCCCTTTCCTTCCTTTCTTTTCCCTTCCATTTCCTTTCCTTTCTTGAAACTTATATTAACAGCAAACTCATATTGATGCAGCATCAAGAGATGAAGCCAAATTTTGCACAAACATTGTAAGATTTCTAACTAACCACTTTAGGGTTTGTGTGACTTGTGTCCAATGGCTTATTAGTGTGAACAAAATCGCAGAATCAAACAAGAGCCTGATAACAACTGCATGGAGAGAGAGATTGGGTCTGGGCCACATGGCATACTCGTATTAATTTTATATTATCAGTTAATAATAATCGTGTGTAATTGTCTTAACAACCCTGTCATGTACACAAGAAAACGAATGCTGGGGATATTATGTACTTGATTTCAGGTTGTACTAGTGGTCAATCTTGGACTCTTGCTGCCAAGATTTGAGCCTTTTTCTTAGACTGATTATTTTCAAATACCTCTTATCTCCATAATTTTATTTTTAAGGAAACTAAAATGGAGAAGTGTAATACACAAAACAGACAAAATGGGGCTACTCTGAGTGAGGCGGCGTGGGAAGAATATACCCAGGCCTCTTTGTCCCTCCCCTTCACTCTCTCCTTCTTGGTTTCCAGAGCCAGTCTCTCAGGCGAACCTTCCCTCAGCTTGTGTTCTTCTCAGATGGCAGGGTTTGCAGCAAGAGCTCCCACATAGTAGTTTACCTTTGGATAAGTAGTTTACTTTTGGACTGGGAAGAGAAGAAGAGTTACATAGCTGGCCATCCCTGTGGGCAACTGGGATTCGTTCCTGCTGGGATGCTCTGGGGGAATCATACAGAATAAGTTTCAGAAAATTGTCCTGAGGAATGGAAACTTGGGAATATTTACCTACTGGCTCCTGCCTCCTTTGATCAAGGAATCCCCCTGGGAGTTTTAGCCCCCCTCACATTTCCAGTTTTGCCCCTGTGTGAGCACAGAGTAGGTTCCTGCAGGCGTCGCACGCAGCAGCCTGCATGGGAGGTGACCCACTTGGAACAGAAGGTAAGAGATGCATGGTGCCAGTGAGGAGAGGATCTCTCAGGCTCAACTTCAGCAAAGCTGGTTTGTCCAGCAATGTTGCTGGAGCAAATGGCAGTTTGAGAGATGGAAGGAGGGGCACAAGCACTGAATACAAACCCTAGGTTAGGCTTTCTGAAGCCTGTTTCACAGTGGACCACTGCCTACCTTAGAATCAATTGGCATGCTCCTAAACCGTAAACTCCCAGGCCATGCCCCAGAGCTGCTGCATTGGAATCACCTCAGCTGTGATTCTGGAATCTTCATGTGTCATGAACATTGTGAGATGAGTTGTGCACAGTAAAGTTTAAGAACAGGTATTGAACATTTGGATTTGGATTTGGATTCAGCTGTGACCAGTTTTTGCTGGCTTAAACATCCTGACTCGGGGATACCTCTTTTATAAATGGCTGATACCGTTTCTTATCAGGCGGAGCAGTTGCTAATATCAATTACTGTGAAACAGGAAGGTGGTGGAACAATTATTGTGTAAATAGAGATACACATCCCACATGCTTGTATTCTCCTCGGGGATCTTCTCTGTCCCCTTTTCTCACACCTGCTTCAACTTCGAGCCTTTTGGGTTTTATTGAAATACTCTTGACATTTATGCTTGGACACTTGAAAAGTTTTTTTCTCTTTACACTATTAAGCATTTTGTTGATTGACTTTGGCCTTTGTGCTTTCTCCAAATCTATTCTTTTCCTTACCTTTCTCACTCTTCAGGGTATTTCAGGTCTAAATATTGGCCAAATAATTCTCTACGCTATAATTTATAAAATATTTCCTCTTGGGTCAGGAAAATAAGAGGTTTTATTGCAGTTCAGTTCCAAAAGTAGTAGACAGAGCCTGGGTGTTTAAACAGGGCCCGAAGCAAGGTTTTGCCAACCTTTCAGAGGCTGCATAACAAATATTTTTTATTTGCTCCGTCAGGTGTTGGAGTTAGCTATAGCTTCCTGAAGGTCATCTCTGAGCCTTCACTCCCTGTTACCCACACCAACCGTTATGAGTCCCCTATGAAAATAAAATCACCCTAGGAGGGATCATACTAAGCTATAATCAGTTAATACCTTGCTTTTCAATTAACACTCTAGCAGGGATTATTTGAAAGTCAGCTGAGAATAGGAATAGAGGCAGGCTGGCACTTGGAAAGCCTAGTTAGAATAAGAAGAAAGAAAGAAAAAGAAATGAAATCCTTACAATTTTGTTTAAAACTGGTAGGTGGCCCGGGCACTCCAAATCACTTGAGCTGTCTCCGTTTTCCAACCTGTGGTTTAAAGGCACATGATTGTGAAAATTTGGCTCTTAAGAAGAATCAGGGTCTTCTTGAAGAAACAAAGAAATCCAGCAGATCATCTACTTACTCCCTGTTGTTACATATGGTATTATGCCCCTACCAGTGTATGACTACAGTATATATATATGTGTGTGTGTGTGTGTGTGTGTGTGTGTGTGTGTGTGTGTATCAACTTCAGCAAAGCTGTTTTGTCCAGCAATGTTGGACAAATATATATATACACATATATGTGTATATATATGTGTGTGTGTGTGTGTGTGTGTGTGTGTGTGTGTAGAGAGAGAGAGAGAGAGAAATGTCTTAACAATCCCCATGCTATCCTTTATTTGCTTTGTGTTCTTTGCGTTTATTGCCAACATAACTTAAAGGTACAGGGGTGCTTAAGTCAACAATATTGATGTGATGGTCGCTACTCTAGTGAGCTGCTGGGACAGACCTCATGAGATAAATTACACTCATGAGATAAATTCATGTTAGGATTAGGATTTTGAGCCTAGTCCATCAAAAGAGCAGCATCTCCTCTCCAAAAGGACAAAAGCAAGTTGGTTGCTGTAATTTCAGGTAGTTCCTTGTGTAGTTATATTGGACAATCTACCTCACCACGTCTGCCTAAATAATATTTCTATTTACTTATTTACATTTTAATACAATAGTACAAAATAACATGTGACATATGTATGTATGTATGTATGTATGTATATGTAAGTCAGGGATCCTCGACTCCCAGGCCATGGATGGGTACTGGTACTGGTACTGGTTGCTGTTAGAAACTGGCAGAGCAGGAGGTGAGCAGTGGGTGAGAGGAGCTTCATCTGTATTTACAGCTGCCTCCCATTGATTGAATTAGCACCTGAGCTCTTCCTCCTGTCAGATCAGCAGCGACATTAGACACTCATAGGAGCGTGAACCCTATTGTGAACTGCACATTCGAGGGATCTAGGTTGCATGCTCTTTATGAGAATCTAATGCCTGATGATCTGTCACTGTCTCCCATCACCCTCAGACGGGACTGTCTAGTTGCAAAAATCAAAAACAAACAAACAGAAAAAAACAAGCTCAGGGCTCCCACTGATTTTACATTATGGTGAATTGTATAATTATTTCATTTAGTGTTACAATGGAATAGAGATAAAGAGCACAATAAATGTATTAATAATACCCTTGAATCATCCCCAAATTGTCGCTAATATCCCTGGTCTGTGGAAAAATTGTCTTCCACAAAGCCTGCCCTGGTGCCAAAAAAAGGTTGGGAACTGCTGATGTAAGTTATAAAGTTTGATAGTGTAATGAGCAACTGTGAACCTATCATCCAAACGAAATATTCAAACATGGTTGCAATGCTTCCCTGTATTTATCCCCCGCTTCCATGCTGAAATATTCCTCTCATTTTGCACAAACAGTAACCAGCACTTTGAATTTTATGTAATTATTGCTTACTCTACTGTTATACTCTTGTCATTTGCTTGTTGGTAGGCCTAAATAACAGATTTTTTCAGTTGTGCTTCTTTTTGAGCAGTTCATTAAACATATTACATGGGATATCTTCTTATGAAATTTGTTGTTTTTCACTTTGCATCATGGTTGTCTGTGGCTATAGTTCAATCATGTGTATTCCATGGAACAGCTATGTTACAATTGATTTATCTATTCTGTTAAAGGATAATTATGGCTTCTAGTTAGCTGTTGCTGTCATGAATATAGTCTTCTACATCTCCTGTTGCACATATATGCAAGTTTCACTAACACATATACCTAGGACAGAGTTTCTCAACCTCAGCAGTACTGATGTGTGGGGCCAGATAATTCTTTGTTGTGTGAAATTGTCCTATGCATCATAACATGTTTAGCAGCATCCCTGGCCTCTACCCACTAGATGTCAGTAGTGTCTCCAAGTTGTGACAACCAAAAATGTCTCCAGACACTGCCAAAGGTACTCTAGGGGTCAAAATCAGTTACCTAGAAATACAACTGCTGGGTAGAGACAATATATAAGTATTCACCTTCACAGGAGAAAAGCCCAGTTGCTTTCCAAAGTGATTGTAACAATTTAGTGCCTACTGGCTTTCCCATTGATTCACTTCTTCTCTGATACTGGGTATTGTCAGATCTTCTAATTTGAGATAATTAAATAGGTGTAAAACTGTATCTTATTAAGGTCATAACTTGTATTTCCTTAATTATTAGCTAGGTTGAGCACCTCATTATATCTGTTCTGGCCATGCTTGTTTCTCTTTCTCAAGTGTGTTTTGGCTTTTGCCTGTTTTTCTGTTGGGTTGTCTCTTACTGATTTGTAGAAATTATGTATGTATTCTGGATATTAATCCTATGTTGTTAAGTGACTTGTAAATATCTCCCTTTGTTTGCCATTTATTTTTCTTATTCTCTGATGGTGTATTTGCTAAACACAATTTTTTATTTTAATTAAAATATAAAAAATAACTTAAATACTAAATTTTTAATTTAAATATTAAAATATGATTGGATTTTTTTATGGTTAGCCTTTTTTTCCCCCAAGATTACAAAGGAATTTGCCCCTGTTTTCATTTCTGGTTAGGACATGAAAATAGCAGCTCCTTCCTGACTTACTCTCTCTTGGATCAATTACTCTGATGGAAGCCAGCTGCTATGTCACGAGTACACTCAGCTGGCCTAATGGGAGACCCACACGGAGAGGAACTGAGGTCTCCAATCAATAACCAACACCAATACACCGCAGGTGAGTGAGTACTTTTGGAATTGGATCCTCCAGCACTCATCAAGCCTTCAAATGACTGCAAGTTTATGAGAAACCTGCATTTAAACCTAATACCCAATGTTATAGGATTAAGAGGTAGAACCTTTTGGAAAGTGATTAGGTTATGAGTGCTTTGCCCTCATGAATAGGATCAGTGCCCTTATGAAAAACATTGACCCACTCCCCAAATTCTAGGTCCTCCTATTCTCAGAAAATGGAAGGATAATGAATGTTTATAGTCATTTTATAAAACTTTAACTTTTAGAATAATTTGCTATTCTACAACAGATAACTTTAATACAGCTTCCTTTCTACTTTGCTAATGATCTTTGATTGTGAGCACATTACTTGATCTCTTTGGGGGAAATCCTGCAGGTCAAAAATTGAGAAGGCTTTCTTTCAGTCTGGGTATGTTTTCTGACTATGGTTTCTGTCATTAATGGTAGAAAACTTCTGCTTACCTTGGGTCAGTTCAAGAATTCTAGACTCAGATTCCCTACTTTAATATTTGCTCAAGACTTAGTAACCAACACCACTGCTACTCTCCTGATCTACCCTTAGGTAACCCTGTTCCTCCTGACCCCTGATGGTTCTGATCCCAGTTCTTCACTGCAGTTCAGATGACAGGAGTTTGGGGAGAAGGTTTGAAAATCTCCACCAATTTAAATGAAAACAACATGCTTTGAAGACTTTGTCCTATGTAATAGATAATAACAGGAGGTTTTCAGATCACCTAGTCAGCCATAGTGCTAAAAGCAGATAGTCAAAAAGATTTTCCCAGGGCCTTCTCATCCAGAGGAATGGAGCTTCTTTCCAATACATGGGCATTTGATATATGTTACCCAGGGCTTGTGGCACCATATGATGAAGTTGAAACCCTTCTTTTAAGCAACACTGACCTACTGAGGGACAAAAACAAACTGGTTTAAGTGTCCCTTCAACATGAGGGTCCATAAATTAGACCTATATCTTCAGCCTTCTCAGATAACACATGCTAAATTATTTAGCTTGCTAAGTGCCAAAAATTCAAACCTCTAATCAGTGTCAGTTTTCCCAAGGCAGAATTTCTGGAAACTACTGACCTGGAAATACGATGGGAGTGAGGATGGCCTCTGGCAATAACTCTCTTGCTTCTCTACATCTCAGTTACCAAATTTATAAAATGCAGACATAGTTTGAGATGACTGTTAAAATCTTCCAGCTCCCACAATTTTGAAAATATCTATAGATAATGTCCATTACCAGTTAAAAAAATGATATATTAAATAGATCTCTCCTAGCTCTCAAGCTGCTGAGGTGGTCAAGAAAGAATGAGATTATTTTCAAATTACCAGTTACCAAGTCCACATTTCACACTCACAGCCCTCTCATTTTCTCTAAAAAGGCCTCAGATATAGCAGCACTTTTCAAATACTTACTGCTATAGTGTGAATGATGCTTTCCCCCATAAACCTCATGTATTGAAACCTAGTACCCAATGTTATAGCATTAAGAAATAGAACCCTTTGGCGAGTGATTAGGTTATGAGTGCTTTGCCATATTGAATGGGATCAATGCCCCTATGAAAAATGTTGAAGGGAGTGCCCCTGCTCCTTCTGCCATGTGAACATGTAGCACCAAGGCACTAACTTTATTCTATTTATTTAGAGACAAGGCCTCACTCTGTTGCCCAAGCTGGAGTGCAGTGGTGCTATCATAGCTCATTGCAGCCTTGAACTCCTGGGCTCAAGGGATCCTCCTGTCTTAGCCTCCTGAGGAGCTAGGGCTACAGGCATGTTCATTATGTCTTGGCTATATATTTTTTTATTTACATTTTATTTTTTGTAGAGATAGGATCTTGATATATTGCCCAGGCTGGTCTCCAGTTCCTGGCCTCAAGTGATCCTCCTGCCTTAGCCTCCCAAAGTGCTGGGATCACAGGCATGAGCCACCACACCTGACCAAGGCACCATCTTAAAGCAGAGAGCCCTCACCAGACACTAAAACTGCTGACATTTTCATCTTGTACTTCCCAGCTTCTAGACTATGAGAAATATATTTCTGTTGCTTATAAATTACCCAGTCGAGGATGCTTTGGTATAGCTTGAATAGACTAAAACACTTAGTTATTAGCACATTAATAGGGAGGCGCTTAAAGCTGTCAGAGACAACAGGAATGAGACTTTTGAGTAAGATAAGGGGCAAAAAGGTGGCATTAAAAGAAGTGAGAAGATAGCAAGTCAAACTTTGCTAAATTACTGTTTTGCTCAGGGGCCAGCTCTGGTTTCAGAAAGGGCTTTATACTGATTTGAAATACTGGTTTTGTATGCGTGCACATGTATGTATATATATTTGTATATTATGTATTCACAAGCAGGAAGAATCCATTGACAATCTTGAGGTTGTTTTGTCAGAGAACTTCTTCAGTGGAATCATGGTTTCTTCTTATCTTTTCTAACCAAAGAGTATTTTTTGCAAAATAAAGATGAGGAAGCAACTGGGATTTAGGTCTGCTGAGAAAGGCTTTGTCTTCACTTGCCTGGGTGAGTCATTCTTAAGCTGCTCCCACCTCCACCTGTCCCCCACCGTGCTCTCAACTGTTGCCTATGCTGTAATCTTGGCCTTGAGCACATTCCCTTGAGCATACCTTGCAGCCCTGCTCTAAGAGTTGGTGGCAAACTCAAACACAACCATGCACCTCTTATACTCTGTGGTTCCCTTTGCCATGTCACTCATATACTGAATGCATTTATGATGACTTTGTTCAGTTAAATGTACCTCCATTTATCTGGTGGCATTTTCTCATAAAATTCACAAATTCTCTTAGTTTTGCTACTTCTCACATCAAAAACAGAAAGTTAAAGAAGAAAGATTGTAAGGAAGGTTTCACATTAAGGATTCTGGTGACAACAACCTGGTGATTTTTCAGTCAATCAGGATTTCTTTTTTCCTTGGGAGGAAATATAAAGTAGGTGGATAATTATTTAGTTGAGCTTAAAATGTTTCTTCTGCATGAGTTCCAGAGAAAATGAAGATGCATTTGTTATTAGCAAAGTAATGAAAGGAGGGCCTGAGGTTCTAGAAGTAGGGGAATTTGAGAGAAGGTGGAATTGAGGGAGAGTTTTTCAATTGTGGTGTTAAGGGAAGGAGAAAATGAAGGAAAGAGAAAGAGAGTAAGTTGCTTTTTAAAACAAAACCTGGAGCATTATGTGCCAAGAAAACTAAAATTGACTGAAGAAAGCTAAGTCTAAAGTTGCCATTAGAAATCATGAATTCAAATTCTTGAATTCATAATTATAGCAAGTTTGATTTGTTCTTCTAATGAAATATTGAATATCTCATGCCATGGAAATGGTCTTTGATTAATTGAGAGATTTTTTGTTTTTATTTTATTTTATTTTATTTTTTAGATGGAGTCTTGCTCTGTCACCCAGGCTGGAGTGCAATGGCACGATCTCAGCTCACTGCAACCTCCGCCTCCTCAATTCATGAGATTCTCCCGCCTCAGCCTCCTGAGTAGCTGGGATTACAGGTGTGCACCACCATGCCCAGCCAATTTTTGTGTTTTTAGTAGAGACGGGGTTTCACCATGTTGGTCAGGCTGGTCTCAAACTCCTAACCTTGTGATCTGCCCACCTCGGCCCCCCGCAAAGTGCTGGGATTACAGACGTGAGCCACTGCACCTGGCCTAAATGAGAGATTATTAAATGGCAGGAAAATAGTTACATGTACCATTGGGTATACGTCTCATTTAGGTATTTGCTTGACTATCAAACCCTGGATTCAAGTCTTTCTTTCTCGACAAACCCTTGACTCACTGGGAAGAGATGCTATGATTCAGGCATTTGAGTGTAGAAAATTAAATAACATATTTGTTGAGGTAAATTAGCTATCTCTAATATAGGAAGGAGACATTTGTCATTTGATGATGACATATATTCTCCTGGGTCTCTTTTTAGTATTAATATTAGAACAGAATTATAAAATGTTGACACTGGAACAAACCAGCCCATCTGGTTTTTAAGGTTGATTGATTTACCCAATTTTTGTGTACCTGTATATTTACAAATCTTTAGTTCTTAGTTTATTTATAAGTTGGTGAAGACTAGAGTAGATTAAGTCTTAGGTCCTTCCACATTTTATAATTCATATATTATCTAACATATTTAATTGTGTTTAAGACACACATCTTTTTCACACTTTAGTGTCTCTAAAATTGAAATGTGGCTTACAATCAATGTTTCTTAGTCACTGTCACAGAATTGTCATCAGGTTTTCCTTTTCTATTTTGAAGGTATATAAAATAATGGTGCATTTTACAAGGATCACTCTTAGTTTGAAGAAATATGCTGTGTAATTGATAACTGGGCCCCAAAGATACCAAACTCAGATAATGGCATCATCCATCAGCCAATCATTTCAACACCAACTTAGTTCATATTCCTGGGCATCTTTGAGAGATGAATGGAATTTCAATTCCAGAAAAGAATTTAGTGGATGTCAGTTCCATAAATAAATTCTTTTTATATTTCTCTGGATATCTACTTTGGAGACATTCATTCCTCTTTATCTGAAACTGTCTTTTTTCTCAGTTTTGACCAAAAGTCAATCTGTTCAGTGCCTGGATATTCTGGTATAGGAGTGTAAAATAAACAATTAGACAGATAGTTCTTTCCTTATAGCTAAATATGTCTGTTTAATAGTTAATTCAGAAGAATTTTTTGAATTTCCATGTATTATGCTATCAACTAAGATAATAAACAGGAAACAATATCTATCTTCATGGAATAGGCTATTAATGCAGTGCAACAAGGGCTGCATTGGGGTAAATGGAATAAATTGCACAGAAAACCTTGAGTCATTAGAAAAGGCTTTCTGTAGAAGGAGATAGCTGAGGAATGAAAGACAGTAGGCTTAGCCAAGTGAATTATATGGAAAGAAGAGAAGGGCATTCTAAGGAAAGAAAGCAGAGTGTTCAATGACCCATGATCAAAAGAAAAAGCAACCCATTAGGCTAAGGGAACTAAATCTTGTTCAGGCTGGCTAGACACTCATAAGGACATCAAGTTTTCTTTTTCTTTTCTTTTACTTTTTTTTTTTTTTTTCTTGAGACAGAGTATCACTGTGTTGCCCAGGCTGGAGTGCAGTGGCATGATCTTGATTCACTGAAACCTCTGCCTCCTGGTTTCAATTGATTCTCTTGCCTCAGCCTCCCAAGTAGCTGGGATTATAGGCACCGACCACCATGCCTGGCTAATTTTGGTGTTTTTTGTAGGGACAGGGTTTCACCATGTTGGCCAGGCTGGTCTCAAACTCCTGACCTCAAATGATTCACCTGCCTTGGCTTCCCGAAGTGCTGGGATTACAAATGTGAGCCACCCTGCCCAGCCCAACATCAAATTTTCTAAATCAATCCTTCCCTTTACAAGCATTTCATCTGATCTGAGCTAAACTCTGCACAAAGCATGAGAAACTTGCAAGTAGACTATTGTCTTGACCACATAAAGCTTGAAATTTCAAAACAGGGTTACATAAAAATAATTAGATAATAATACAATTCTGAAGTAGCCACCAAGGACTTTTTGGTTCTCTCACAGATCTGGAAACTAATAATATTTTTTTACAAAAAAAAAATTCATCTCTTTAATGTTCACATCTATTGTTCCTTCTCTTTCTCAATCTCAGTGAATAGCCATACCCTGTCAACCAAACCACAAATCTCAAAATCATATTCATCTGTTCAATAACACACTATAAATATAATCTATCATCTAGTTTTCTTTGTCTTTTTCACCTCATTTTTAGCTATACTAGTATTAGACAAAATGGACTTTAGAACAAAATTTGTTGCTAGAGAAAAAGGACATTTTATGATAATATCGTGTGCACCTAATAAGAGAGCCCCAAAATACATGAAGCATAACCTGACAGAACTGAAGGGAGAAGTAGACAGTGAGTGATAACCTGGAAGAAGCTACAAATGAGGATATTCTAATGAATTTCTGTTATCTTTGTTTTAATATCTTTGGGTTGTTCCAAATTCCCTCTTCTTGATAGAATCCCTATTTTGGGGGAACTCATTTCACATGGTTTATATGAAGCTGACCCTAATTTTCCAACCACAGGGATGGGCATATGATGTATATTTCACCAATTAGAATACCACAGACTCTAGAGTTAAGACAGAATCCAAGATAGGTCAGTTAGAGAACTCAATGGAAATTTATTGCTATGCTACCCCACTTTTTTTTTTTTTTTGCAAGATTTATTAAGCTGGCATGGTATGATCCATCATGCCTACAACTGAGAAAGAATATGCATGCAAAATTAAACCAAGCAGAG
Source organism: Macaca nemestrina (assembly GCF_043159975.1). Classification (NCBI taxonomy): domain Eukaryota; kingdom Metazoa; phylum Chordata; class Mammalia; order Primates; family Cercopithecidae; genus Macaca; species Macaca nemestrina. The sequence continues at coordinate 165,020,543 of NC_092129.1, read as the reverse complement.
ACAAATGGATTTCAAATAACAAGAAAGCCAGGGCCTTGATAACATTATTTTGAGGTCCTGGATTATTCCTGAATCTAAAATACCTGTAGACATCTTTGTTATGAGAGCTCTTTTGCTTAAGCCTATTTGAGTCAGGATTCCATCACTTACAACTGGAAGAGACATAAACAAAAAAGCAGTAGTTAACAATAAAAGTGTATCAGTAAACTAGGTGTTTGTAAGCATGTATAACTAGTTATTGAGCAGGGATATACAGATCAGATGTCTTTATTTTTCTCTAATCCCTGTTTTCTGACCTGACTGTTCATATCTTTCTTTCCTTCATGTGATTTCCTGAGACAATTCCACAGTTTCCTAGAAATGTTCAATTATAAAAAATGTTTAGATACATATAACACTTTCAGGAAGTAAAATTTCTGGATAAGGTTAAGCCAAAATTCCAGTCTCACTTCTGATTTGATTTGAATATCTTTCTTCTCACAGCTCAGGCCAGACCCATGGCTCTGGGCCTGTAGTAGGGGAGGGGCCGTGTTCTCAACTTTCAGATTTCCTTCTTACCCTTTCAAGCCTTTATTTAGCTGCTGTTTTTTGTAGTTCTCTCTTGGCTGATAGTAAATGGCTAGTGTGTTCTCCATTAGAGCAGGCTTCTAAATACTGCTCTCTCATGGATAACTTTTCTTTTCTCTCCCTTTATTTTCCTTTTGAGTTCTTCAGCCAATATCTCTAAACATTGTTCACTGAGATTGTTCCAGGTTATTGTTTGATGACATGGGTAATGTGCTTTCCAGCTGACCTAGAGTGACATCCTTTCAGTCTTCGTCCACAGGGATCCATCCTGTTAGGATCCACTCACCCCAGCACTTTTTAAAGTATGATCCCACAGAGACAGCCCAAGCTCACTTGGACTAAAGGAAACTCATGCCTCATTTCCATGCCAGACTCTGGGTAGTCTGCTGCCCCCAGGCTCCACTCTTCCTTCCTTGTCTTGCCATGGAAGACAGCTCCAGTGAGCCTTTTATTTTCTGATTTTTCCAGTTTGGCAGCAGACACCAGTATCTATTTTTATGTACACTGTCAAACTTCAGGGGACATGAATAAATTCCTCCTAAAAGTCAAGTGCTCCCAGGGCCTCCCTCATCAAACTCTGATGTACTGACTAAGCCTAAAACTGTGAGTTGAAAGTATCCAATTGGAGAGGACAATCTGGTGTCTCTTCTTTTGCAGACATTCAAAATCTCTACAAAGGTCTCTTTCAGAGCTCCCCTTACTTGGTTAGGTGGGGAGAACCCTCTTTCCTTTTCTTCATGTGCATTTCCCCCCGGTAACAGCTCTTGTCCCTGGGCAGATAATTCTTTCCAACTTAGGTCTCTTTTCAGGAACTCCTGCTTACGTTGGATAGATGGAGAAGGTAAGTGGGAGAAATAAGTTCCAGTTTGATCACCCTTTAGTAAACACTAGAAGGACTGCTGGCTGCTCTTTAGAACACAGAAGCACTTATTGACAATGGTGGTCCTCAACATGTTTAACGACTCCTATGGCAGGTCATTAGATGGATTCAGAGCATAATGTTGAAACGGTATTCTGTAAAGGCCTTAATGATCTAGAATTTAATCTTTTAGTTTCTGAACCATTAGGAAGTCAAGGGGTTCCAGGCAAGAGACTAGGACAGTAGAGTGGTGGGGCTCAGGGAGGTGGCTATTTATCAGTTCTCTAGAAGTATTTCTATATTTTAGCAGCCAAGTGCTTGAGACCCCTGCCTATTTCCTATTCTCCTCAGGATTATTTGTAGGCCCTTCTCATTAAGAAACAGGGGCAAAGCACAACGTGTATTTGAAAAGAATTGAAGCTTGAGCTAAAAGCTCCAGATAATAAAAAAAAAAGTTTTATTCCACATTTTGTTGGAGTCAAAGTCCAAGAAATGTTTTATAAACTTAACTGAGTTAAGGTCAGAACCTTGGGGAGAGGAGTTGCTGAAGGAGCAGTAGGCATAAAAGGAGAAGGAAATCAAGAGAATGTGATAAACAGAAAACAAGAGTTTAATGAAAAGTAGACCATTTGCAGCATGGAAGACAAGGACACTGAAGGTAAAGGAAACCTCCTTATTTTTATTGATGGCCTTCATAAGAAAATTCTTAGAATGGTGGTGAAGCTGAAAGTGAGAAAGAGAGATAAGAGAGTAGAGGAGGTGAGATGAAGAAATAAAAGTGACAGATACAGGCAATTCAAGTGTGGAGTTACAAGGATGGGAAGAAGTTGGATGGTAGTGAGAAGGGCATATGGAACAAGAAAGCTTGCTGGGAAGGGTTTTGTTTTTGTTTTTCAAACATTTAAGTATGTTTGAAGGCAGAAGAGTAGGAGTTGGTTGGGAATAAATGGCTGTGACTGTGAAGAAAATATAAAGCATAGTCCCTTTGCATCTGGAAGGCCTGAGCTCACAAAGATGGGATCGGCTTTGGGAAAGAGGAATTTCACTTCCCTTCCAAGACTGGATGGCAGCTTCTGAGTACTTACCAGGGTGTGAAAAAAGAGAGAGTGTGAGAAAAATTAGTAGCTTGAGCCAGTAAACCCCTATCTTTTGAGTCAAGAGGCAAGAAGATTATTGAGAGTGGCGGAGAGAAAGGAGAGGTCTAGAATATTTTGCAAAGGGTGGGAGAGAATTTGCAGAACTGAATTACCAGGCATCAGAGTGGGTTCCAGCTGGAGTCAACACCAGATTGTTTGGTGAACAGACCCCCATGCTGTGAGGCTCAGGAAAAGAAACAGAGAGAGAGATGGTGGATTTGCTTTTGGGAAAGGAATTGATATATAGCTTAGTGGTTAGGCACAGTTGGGGTGAGGAGAGGACAATAGCACAGAGCTGAGTGGTTATGAGTCCAGGCTGAGGAGAGAATCCAGAGAATGAACAGGATGAAGCTGGGGGTTCTGAATAAAATGGCAGACTCCATTTATATAGGAAGCAGATTGTCTAACCATCAAATGGGAGAAGGGGTTGAAATGTATATTCTTTGGAAAGAGGACCGGGCTCCATGGATGTTGAGGTCCTGGAAGGCCTTGCTGAATTGTGACTGGTGTGGGAAGTCAGGAAGAACTAAAACTTTTCATTAGCTTGGCTTTTGATCTGAAATAAGTTTTGAAAGAGCTATATGCTGGAGAAATAAAGAGGAGTGGCCCTGGAGTCAGACAATAGTGGAGCCACACGGACATATGCAAATATGTGTGTGTTCCCTTGCTTTTGAAAGCAAACATTTTGTTTTCAGCAAACAGCTTGCATCTTGTGCTTCCTTAATTTAAAAAAAAAAAAAAGTGGGGGAGAAAAGTACATACACAAAACAGCCTGTCACTGCTGGCTTCACAGAGGAGGAAGACAGGCCCTTGAGTGTTTTCCAGTAAGCAGCTCCCTAAGCTGGTTCTCACACGAGAAAGAAACTCAGAGTAACAAAAGGTGCCCATGAAAGGTTCTTTTAGACTAAAATTTGGTGGAGATTAAAAGAGGGCAAAAGTTCAAATGAGAGGGAGCCATTGCCAAGCAGGCAGAAATCTTAGCCAACGGGAAGGAAAAGGAGCCACTGGTTTAAAATGCAAGTAACCATGGCGAGCCAACAGCTCAATGCTAGAATCTGGTTAAGAAGTAATATCACACAGAGCTGTGATTGTTTATTCAAAGCAGGCCATGAGAGAACAGTTGTCTCCAATGGGTACTTGCACAGCTTGGATTCAAAATTATAAGTACATTTTTAAAAGCGTCCAGGGCTTCTCCCTGACCCATTTGGTATTAAGCAAAAAAGAAAAGAAAGCACAAAGTTTATTCTCAGTGTCTCTTGTGGGTTTAAGACAGCTTTACATATGGAAAAGCATTTTGGTGTCAGCTGTTGAACTGGTTTCTTGCTATTCTGCTTTCAGTTGCCATTGGAAACTTTGGCTGGCTGTGTGGTAACATCACCCATTTCCCAAGGTTCAGAAACCAATGCCCCTCTAAAGGGAAGCAGAGCATTTCTTTCTTTTCAAGTACATGTTGTGCTTTGCCCCTGTTTCTTAGTGAGAAGGGCTTGGAAACAGCTAAGGGACTGTGGGAATAAAGATGAAGTATTGAAATGCATGATGAAGATAAGCATGATACAGTGTAACAAGAGATTCTGCAATAGCCAGAAACACAGCTTCACATAAATGCCAAGTCTTCCAACCTAGATTTTCCATTTGCTGTCGTCACCACTATATAGATTGTAGATAGAGCTGTTACCCTTTCTGTGTAAATGAAATGGTATTACTAGAGCAAGGGCTTTCAGAAGGGAGAGTGGGCTTCTGTTGGTCCTTGGGTCCCTGAAATTTATGCAAAAGCTCCTATATCACTTTGCCTGTGCATTTTTTTTTTCCTGGGGCAGTATGTCCATAACTTTCCTCAAATTATTAGAGTGGTCCATTACCCAAAACACATTAAGAACCAAGGAACTGAAGTATCACCAAGTGAAGTGCATTGGCTACACTCTCACATATGGAAAGAATGTAACCTAATGGTTTCAATTATGACAATGCAGTAATATGGTCAGTGCAGTGGGAAAACTTTCTCCCTGGTTAATGGATACAACATGGTCAAGGAGAGGAAATTTCCAGGAGAAGATTGACTCTCTGCTGGCTGGCAGCTGGGAGAAGTGGTGTTCAGCTTTAAAAAAGAATGTGTCATGTTGGTGTTCTCTTTTTATATCTTGAGCTATCGAGGAGTCTGAGAGATACAAAGAGAATCTGCTTTGTCAGGAAAGGAAGAGGTGTGCTTCAGAGCTCAACCTGATGATTTCACAGACCAATTTAGAGTAAAAGGGAAGGGCAGCCTCATCATGTGGTCTAGTTCAAGGAGGCAGTCTAGCATAGTGTTCCAGCACTTCAAATATGTCATCTGGAATCAGACTGCATGGGTTTGAAACTGGGTCCATTAAGCAGTAGATAGGAAAGTCACGTATTAGTTACATATCCCTGTGCCCAAGTTTCCTTATTCTTAAAGTGGAATTACAATAGTACAACCAGTACTTACTGTTTTAGTCTGCTCAGGGCCACCATAACAAAATACTAGACTGTGTGGCTTAAACAACAGAAATGTATTTTTTCAAAATTCTGGAGGCTGGGAAGTCCAATTTGGCTAGTTCGGCTTTAGGTGAGGGCTCTTTTTGTGTCTTACAGATGGCCACCTTCTCACTGTGTCCTTACATGGCCTTTCTTCAGAGCATGAGGTACAGAAAGAGAAAACTCTCCAGTGTCTCTTCCTTATAAGGAAATTAGTCCTATCTGATCAGGACCCCACACTTATGACTTTATTTAACATTAATCATTTCCTTACACACCCCATCTCCAAACACATTCACACTGTGGGATAGGGGACCTACCTATCAATTTAAGGCACAAATATTTCATCTTTAACACTCGTTATTCACAGATTTCATATTTGCAAATTTGTCTGCTCACTACAATTTATTTATAACTCCAAAATCAATACTTGCGGCACTTTCATGGTTATTTGAAGACATGCATAGAGCTGTGAAAAATTTTGTTCACCTGATATACATGCTCCCAGCTGAGGTCAAACAAGGTGATTCTCTGCTTTCTGGTTTCAGCTCACATGCTGTAAACACATATCCTTTCCACAGTCTAGGTGATGCCACGTTTTCACATTTTTGTGCATTACTGTTGGTGATTTCGCCTCCTAAAATGGCCCTAAGTGTAGTGCCAAAGTGCTGTCTGTCTAGTGTTTCTGTGTGCAAGAAGGCTGTGGTGTGTTTTATGGAGAAAATACATGTGTTAGGTAAGTTTTATTCAGGCAGGAGCTATGGTGCTGTTGGCCATGAGTTCAATGTAAATAAAACAACATTATATATTACATGAGGTGTCTTTAAATACAAGCACACATAAAACAGGGTTGTATATTGTTCAGCTGATGAAAATGCTGTCACCAGGGGCTCAAAGGAACCTGACCGTTTATTTTTTCTAGGAGCAGCAGTCCAATTCAATGTTTGAACAGAACATAAATACTGTAAATAATGAAAACTGATTGAATATGACTCATCAAGCTATCATGAAGATTAAATACATTTTTATACATAAAGTCCTTACAAGACTGCTGTCCTAGTTCAGGCTGCTATAACAAATACCATAGACAGGGTGGCATAAACCACATTTATTTTCCATTTTCAAGGCAGGGAAATCTAAGATCAAGCTACTAGCTTGACATGGTTTGGATCTGTGTCCCCATGCAAATCTCATGCTGAATTGTAATCCCCAGTGTTGGAGGAGGGGCCTGGTGGGAGGTAATTGGATCATGGCGGTGGGTGGTTTCTCATGACTGGTTTAGCACCATCCACCTAGTGCTGTTTCTCATGATAGAGTTCTCACAAGATCTGGTTGTTTAAAATGGTGTAGCATGCCCCTCCTTCTCTCTTGCTCCTGCTCCAGCTGTGTAAAACAGGCCTGCTTCCCCTTTGCCTTCCACCATGATTGGAAAGTTCCTGAGGCCTCCCTAGAAGCAGAAACAACTGTACTTCCTGTGCAACCTCCAGAACCAGGAGCCAATTAAACCTCTTTTCTTTATAAATTACCCAGTCTAAAGATTTCTTTATAGCAGTGTGAGAACAAACTAACACTTGCCTGATTTGGTTCCTTGTGAAGACCTGCTTCCAGGTTTGCAGATGGGTGCCTTCTTGCTGGATTCTTACGTGGTAGAGAAAGAGAAAGATCCTCTCTCTCATATCTGTTTAAGAGACAGGAGTCCCATTAATGAGGGCTCCATCCTCATGACCTAATTACCTCCTGAAAGCCCCACCTCCTAATGTCGTCATATTGGGAATTAGGGCTTCAATACATAAATTTTGAGAAAGAAGCATTCAGTCCATAGCAACTGCCTAACTCACAGTAAATGCTCAATATATGCCCTCTATTATTATTTTCTCAGTACTAGAACAGGAAAAGATCCCTCCACAGTTGAAACAACACCACAAGATATTAAGTAACACTCACTGAAAGTGTTATATAGTTAGGTTTCATAGGCAGAAAAAAATATATTTACTGCTCTGTATTGTCTACCCTGCCATTTATAGGGTAGGGTAGACAGAAATATTCAAAAGTGCTTAAATTTTAGCAGTAGATTATGGCTTAACTTGTATTAATTAGTTTCCTCATTCTTCATTTACATCATCTGTAAAATATTCACTCTGCATATTCATGTTGTGAAGTAAATGCTGTAGGCTAATATGAATAAACCTTGTACATAACTAACTAAATAAATATATGGGATAAGCAGTGGCTTGATGAAATGTAAAGAAGATATTAAAGTGCGGCCGGGCGCGGTGGCTCAAGCCTGTAATCCCAGCACTTTGGGAGGCCGAGACGGGTGGATCACGAGGTCAGGAGATCGAGACCATCCTGGCTAACACAGTGAAACCCCGTCTCTACTAAAAAATACAAAAAAACTAGCCGGGCGAGGTGGCGGGCGCCTGTAGTCCCAGCTACTCAGGAGGCTGAGGCAGGAGAATGGCCTGAACCCGGGAGGCGGAGCTTGCAGTGAGCTGAGATCCGGTCACTGCACTCCAGCAAGGGGGACAGAGTGAGACTCCGTCTCAAAAAAAAAAAAAAAAAAGAAGATATTAAAGGAATGTAGAGATGGGATGAATTCCCTGAGAGTTCTCTCAGCATTTTCCTGAGAACTTCCTGGTCTTAAAACCAAGCTGATGTTTGTGATAAAATAGGAGGGAAGCAGCAGCTTCAGTAAGGCCCATGGGCAAGGACCAGGTTGGCCATGATGATCTGTTAGGATTCCATCCCCTGCATTGATTCAATTGTAACACTATCATCAGTATAGCTTTTTGGTTAAGAGCTTAGGTGCTGGAACCAAGTCTAGCTATTTTCAAGTTTCAGTATTTTCCACTACCAGCTGTATCACCTTGAGCAAGTTCCTTAATTTCTCTGTGACCCAGTTTCCTTAATATATAAAATGAGGGTGATGATAGTGCCTTCCAGGATTTCTAGATTAAATATTTGACAAGCACTAGAACTGTGTCTGGTACATGATATACTTCAATATTTAACAAATAATTAAATGACCTCAATGTCCCACACCAGACACACAGTAGTAGTCAGATAACATAATTAACAATCAATTGTTGAATGAATAAGTGAAAAGTCAAAGACCCTGGAAAATGCTAGAAGGAAAGAAAATATGAAGGTATGACTTAAAAAGACCTAATTTGATAGTTAAGATACTTTAGATTGCTGCTGCCTTGCATAAAAGCTTCTAATGAGCCGCGTTAGTTAATATTTAAAAGTCTAAACTTCATGGCATGGCATATTGACAAGAAAAGGACAGGGTTTGTGGCAGCAACATATAAACCCCCAAATCTCAATGGTTTGGAGAGAAAAGTGTATTTTTTTCTCTAGCAAAGTCTGATGAAAGAGTTCTCATCTATTTGATCACTGAGAAATTCAGGCTGGGTTTATCTTGTGATACTACTACCTCATGTCACCCTGTGTGTGAAGAGAAGAATGGAGAAGGGAAATTGATTCTTAGTTGCCATGACCTAGATGTGACATATGTCATTTCTGCTCACAGTCCATTCCTCAACACTGTTGTGTCCCAAATGCAGCTGAGGGCTGGAAAATGTAGGGCACATATGGATATGCAATGAGCAGCTTTCTCAGCCCCATATGGCATGCAAGGACCTCAGTAATCTGTGAGTGACTATTTCCACCTTATCTTTCAAACCCGATGAAGGCTTGAGGTCTCATAACATTGACAAATAATCACTCTAGGTATGGAACAGGCGTTCATCACATGAAGTCTGGTAATGACTTGCTAGGCTCTGGCTCTATGGGAGTGACAAATATAGGATATAGCTTCTGCCTTTGAGGGAGCTTACAACATGGTAAAGGAAATGTGAAGGTAAGAGTAGAAGGCAATGTAGAGTCAATTGCAACTGAGTGCCGGAGATAAGCTAGCTTGGTTTTAGTACAAGGACCTTGAGATATGGAATCAGGCAGCCCTGGGTCCCAAAGTTCACTACTTGCATTATCTTAAACAAGTCACTTAATCTGTAACTGTGTGTGTGTGTGTGTGTGTGTACACATAAACATACACATGTATACAGGCTGAGAATCCAAAAATCTGATGAAATGCTCCCAAATCCAATAGTATTTAAGTGCTGACATGATACCACAGTGGAAAATTCTACACATAAGTACTCAACACAACTTTGTTTCAGGCACAAAATTAATACAAATATTGTATAAAATTATCTTCAGGCTATGTGTAGAAAGTATAAAAATCCATAAATTAATTTTGTGTTTAGACTTACATCCTTTCCTCAAGATATATATCTACAAATATTCCAAAATATGAATAAAAGTACAAATCCAAAACACGTCTGGTCCCAAGCATTTCAGATAAGGAATATTCAAAATATTCAATCAGTATGTATCCTTAATAACTCAAAAACTCAAGAAGTAATAACTGCTGTTATTTTTAATAAAATCCTTGATAAGAAACAGAATTTTTTTCAGACATGGGATAAAATAAGACATCATCCCAGTTACCCTTTTTAAACCTCTGTTGAACAGCAGTCCCAAAGCAAAGGTAAAGATATTACTCATCTAGTCTGAAAGAATTTCTTCTAGATTATCTGGTTGATAGATATCTGTCATAAGTGGCTTGTTACTCACCCTCCCTTGGTGGAAACACAGACCACGATAACTCGGAACCTAAGCTTAAAAGATGTCTTCTGCTATGTTTCAGGGGAAAACAGGGCCACCAAACTTACTGCAGTAGCATTTGGTTAGAGATACCTCTGCAGTGGTAAGCAGTACTAGATTTATGCCTCACCAGAGGTACTGCCACTGGTACCCACAGTGCCTGTAACACCCTTTCAGAGGCATGTAGTTGGGATGAAGGGGGCCACATAAAATATGAAAGTCACCAATGAACTTCTCATTTTAGCAAATACCTCCCCACTTTCTAGCCTCCACATCCTTAGATACGGGGGACTTCCTTTTCCCAAGTCTGTCGCTACAGGTTTTCAAATCATACTTGACTGATTTATTTCAAAACTTACTGAATGAAAGGTTATTATCCATTTGGCTCTCTTGATTTCCAGAGTCAACTTAGAAGAGCAGATGTTCCATTTCCTTCCCCAAGCGTTATCTATCCCAGATCAGAGGCCCTGGGAACTGACAGAGGTGTCGGCAGATCTCCCATATACATCCTGATTCATGATAAAGGGAGCCTGGCTGAATAAAGTTCTCACTCTCTGGTATCACACTGCTGACTGTGACAAACATCAGTAGATCCTTTTTTTCTATTACCATGAATAAGAATATCATTTTACCATTTCTCTCAGAGCACAGAAGCAAATAGAAAGGAAGAATCCCATAATTTTCATTGCATAAAGCTATCTTGGGCTCTGTTCATCAGAGTTCAATTTTGCTGAATAATTCTCTATAGACACGAATGATAGAAGAGGGGATTATTACCCATCTGTCTGCCCTCTCGGCTTTTGTTCAGCCCTTATTGTCTTTTCAATTTGGATCCATCTGATTGCTTTAGTGACGCAGGAAGACATCACCAAATATGAGCACATTCCCAGGCCCAGGAGCCGCTCGCCACACTGAGGCAGAGTGACACAGTATTTTGCCTTGGAGCATTTCAGCAAACTGGGGCTGGAATAAGATGCTTAAGGTCAAGGCAATGGCATCTGTAGCTGGGAAAGGGCCAATGGAGATCATTTTTATCTTTTACTGTACACATGCAGTCTATTCATCACCAGGCATCAAGACCTTTACTAAACAGCCAGGAAAATCACAGAGAGCAGAGCTCTGGTCTCTGCTGTCAGAGTTGCTGTTTGTATTATTTTGTCTTGTTTTTCCCTGGAACCTCATATAAAGCTTTTACAGGCTTGGGCAAAGCTTTGCTTGGATTTTCATGTCAAGAAGACAAATTTAAACTGGAGTTGGGAAAGGAAGGAGAAACTTTTGAGCAGTATTATTTCTGACTTCCAGTTTGTAGAATCCACAGGAAATTCTTTTTGGGAAATGGATATGGTTGCCAAATTGTATAAACTTAATTAGAAAATAAAATGATTGTTTTCTATCAGACCACATCCACTTAAGCCCCATATAAAAAACTCATCTCTAATTCTCTTCTGACATTCTTTTCTGTGTAAGCAGAATTACAGATTATTAAATAGAGACAGTTTAGAATCAAAACCTTTTCATTGCTGAAAATTGCCTTTCACTTATTTTGTAAAGTCCACCTGACTTTCTACGGGCCCTATTCTAGAAAGGAAATTGTAGCTACACTTAAATCCTTTCAATTCACACTCTTAGATCCAATAGGATGTAAAAGGTAAGAGAAGCACTAACAGCTTACAGGCCCTGGGTTCAATTAGAGGCTGAAGCAACAACACCACACTCTATGTCCTTTACATCTCAGGACTTCATTTTTCCTCACCAATGAAAATACAGTTGATACCTGATGTAAATGACGAGTTGATGGGTGCTGACGAGTTGATGGGTGCAGCACAGCAACATGGCACAAGTATACGTATGTAACAAACCTGTACATTATGCACATGTACCCTAGAACTTAAAGTATAATAATAATAATAAAAAAAATACAGTTGAACAAAATTGCTTCTAAAGGCCTCTCTTTTGCTGAAAGTGTCTTTTCCTTGATAGTATCTCCTTCAAGTAACATTTGCACTATGTATTTACTATTTCTCTATATTGATTTTGTGGGCTACTCTATTAACTAGAAACACACTTACCTTTTTCTTCATAAGTGTAATAGAGGCCAAAATGGAGAAGGTGACATGACCTTCGCCCTTTAAAAGCACGTTGTCCTCAACAATTTCTGGGCTGTGCTCCTAATCTACTTGTGATTATGCCTCTTGTTTCATTTAAGATTTGGCAATAAGAAATTCAGAAAGAAGATGCCTATTATGTTTTCATTCTCTCCCCTGCTCATTTTCGTTTAACAATGCACTGCTATGCTATCATGTACTTATTTTGTAATTTACTGTTAATCTTTGTGACACCATCATGATGAGCATTTCAGAGCATGTTTGAAAGATGCATTGTTTCATGCCATTTTTGTATAATAAATTGCATTTTGATGTTATCCATTTTCAAGGTTGCTAAAGCACACTTGTAACAGGTCATCACGATCCTAGATAAGAACAACCCAGAAGCACCAGATTACACATCCCAACTTAAAAAATATAGGGATCTGATTTTGCTTTTCAGATCGAAAGAATTGGCTTCATCCTGCACTTCTTCAGTGCCTGAGGGAAAAGTATAATAAGGTATTAAGATATCTTCAAAATTCTGCTCCTCAAAAGTCCTGTGTAGTGTTCACTTACATTTCTGAGAAATAAAGAGAAGAGGTCAATAATCCACATTTATTAAGTCTCTTCTATCATATATTCCAGATGCCGTGTTCAGTGCATAATAAATACTTTTGCTTCTAATCCCTAAGCGGGTAGTAGTATGCTTATACTACAGATTAAAGCTAAATGTTTGCAAATATTTTGGAAATTGCTGAATGTTTCAGAAAAGGAAAATATACATCTTTTTGAATTTGTTCTTTCACTCTCTGGTATTTCACAAGGAGGACCAAGGTTTAAATATTTTTCCATCTTGCAAGGGATCTTTACTGAGCCAACCATAATGGAGCACATAATTCATGAGCCCAAAGTCATTCTCTGCTATAGAAGCATCTACTTGCCCTACACTTTTTATGATAAAAGGGGACACAGTCCCTTCCTCCCTTCCTTCCTTCCTCCTCTCTTCTCCCTTCCACCCACCCACCTCCAACCCTCATTACAATTAACTCATTCTTTAATCAAATTACTAATTTAAAGACTATTTTAGAAGATTATAACTACACATCACAAAATTAGGAATGTACAGAGATTTTCCATATGACCCTTGCCCCCACACATGCATAGTCTGCCTTATTATCAACATCCCCCTTCTGAGTGGTACATTAGTTAGAATTAATAAGCCTACGTTGACACATCACTTATGCCCAGAGTTCACAGTTTACCATAATATACTCTATGGGTTTGAAGAAACATATAATGACATGTATCCACCATTATAGTATCATATAGAATAGTTTCAATCCCCTAAAAATATTGTGTGTTCTGTCTATTCATGCCTCCCTCCCTAACTCATGGCAACCACTGATCTTTTTACTGTCCCTATAGCTTTGCCTTTTCCAAAATGTCATATAATTGGAATAATAAGTATGTATCCTTTTCACGTTGTCTTCTTTCACTTGATTATATGCATTTAAGTTTCCTCTATGCCTTTTCATGGCTTGATAACTAATTGCTTTTTAACAATGAATAATATTCCATGGTCTGGATGTACCACAGTTTATCCATTCACCTACTAAAGGACATTTTGGTCACTTCCAAGTTTTGGTAACCATGAATAAAACTGCTGTAAACACCTAGAGTACCAGTTTAGTCCACAAGCTTATGTGTGGACATACGTTTTTAACCCCTTTAAGTAAATACCAAGGAGAGTGATTGCTAGATCATATGGTAAGAATATGTTTGGTAAGAAACTTCTGTTTTCCAAAGTTGCAGTACCATTTTGTATTTCCACCAGCAATGATTGACAGTACCTGTTGTTCTACATTCTCGTCAGCATTTGGTGTTGTCAGTGTTACGGATTTTGGCCATTCTAATAGGTGTATATTGCTATCTCATTATTGTTTTAATTTGTATTTTCCTGATGACATAGGAAGTGGAACATATTTTCATATGCTTATTTGTCACCTGTATGTCTTCTTTGGTCAGATGTGTGTTGCAGTCTTTGGTTTATTGTTTAAATCAGCTTATTTATTGTTGAGTTTTCAAGTTTTTAATATATTTGATATATATAAGTAATATATCAAAATACTTGCATTTTGGGCCTGATGCTTTGTGTTTTAGAAATTTTAAAATTAGAAACTCAAATTTTAATAGATATAAATATTATTGGTATATATAAAAATATATAGATATAAATATTGATATATAAATATAAATATAGATATAAATATTGATATATATAAATATTATTGATATATATTATTTTATATATTATATTATTTTGATATAAAAGTATTTGCAAAAAGACTCATGTGATAAAGACCTATATAATAGTACTAATAGGACTATATAACAGTCCTTTATGAAATGTGTCTTTTTGCAAATATTTTCTCCAAGTCTGTGACTTGTCTTCTTATTCTCTTGTCATTGTATTTAACAAATCAGAATTTTTGGGTTTTTTTTAAGTGTAGCTTATCAATTTTTATCTCATTATTTGTGACTGGTGTTTTATTCAAAAAGTTGTTACCATACACAAAGTCTTTTATATTTTCTTTGATGTTATCTTTTAGGAGTTTTATAGTTTTTCTTTTTTTCACTTAGGTCTATGATCTATTTCAAGTTAATATTTGTAAAGTGTGTGTGGTCTTTGTCTAGTTCACTGTTTTGCATGTGGCTCTCCAGTTCTAGCAACATTCACTGAAAGACTATCAGTTGCCTGTCTTTATGTGGGTCTATCTGGGCTCTCAATTCTTTTCCGTTGATCTATTTCTTTATTCTTTAACCAATATGACATTATCTTGGGTTCTATAGCTTCATAGCAAGTCCTGAAGCCATGTAGTATCAGTTCTCAAACTTTGTTCTTCTTCTTCAATTTTGCATCAGCAATTATGGGTTTTTGCTTCTCCGTAAAAACATTAGCATCATTTTGTTTATATCTACAAAATAAGTTGTTGGAATTTTTATTAGGATTGCATTGAATCTATGCATGAATTTGGGAGTAACTGACATCTTGAAAATACTGAGTCTTCCTAACTATGAACATGGAATAGCTCTCCATTTATTTAGTTCTTTCTTGATTTCATTGATCAGAGTTTCATTGTTTTCCACATATAGATCTTATACATATATTATTAGATTTATAATTAACTATTTTATTTTGGAGGATGCTAATGTAAATGGCATAGTGTTTTAGATCTAGAATTTCACTTGTTCATTTCTGGTATATGCGAAAGTAATTGACTTTTGTTTATGAATCTTATATCCTACAACTTTGCCGTAATTGTGTAATAGTGTTTTTGTTTCATCAGTTTTTAAAGATTATCTTCATAAATGATTATGTCATCTGCAAACAAAACAGTTTTATTTTCCTTTCCTGTCTGTATACTTTTTATTTTCTTTTCTTGTGTTATTGCATTAGCTAGTACTTCCAATATGATGCTCAAAAGTAATGGTGAGAGAAGGCATCCTTGCCTTCCTCCTAATCTACAAATCATTGGAAAAGCTTCAGGTTTCTCATCATTAATTAAGATGTTAGCTATAGGTTTCGTAGATTTTTTAAAAAATTTATCATTTTTTAATTCTTTTTTCTGCATCTATTGATATGATCATGTGATTTTTCTTTTTTATAATGTTAATGTGATAGAATATATTGATTGATTTTTAAATGTTTATCTAGTCTTGAATACCTGGGATAAATCTCACTTGGTGGTAATGTATTTCTTTTTATACATTGTTGGATTTGATTTGCTAGTGTTTTATTTTTGAGAATTTTTACATCTATGTTCATGAGAGATATCGGTTTGTAGTTTTCCTTCCTTTTAACACCTTTTCCTGGTTTTAGTATTAGGGTTACTCTTGCCTCATAAAATGAGTTAGGAAGTATTGCCTCTGCTGCTATTCTCTAAAGGAGATTGTAGAGAATTGAAATGATTTCTTCCTTAAATGTGTGGTAGAATTTACCAGTGAATGCATCTGGGTCTGATGCTTTGTGTTTTAGAAATTTTAAAATTAGAAACTAAAATTTTTAATAGATAGAAGCTAATTCAGATTGTCTGTTACTTCTTGTGGAATTTTTGGCAAATTGTATCTTTCAGGGAATTGATTCACTTCATTTAGATTGCCAAACTTGAGAGCATAGAGATATTTATACTATTTCTTTATTATCCTTTTAATATTTATTGGATCTGTAGTATTGTTCTCTGTTTCATTTCTGATGTAATTTATATCCTTTCTCTTTTTGCATATTAGGCATGAAAGAGGATTATTAATTTTTTTGATCTTCTCAAAGAAACAGCTTTGGGTTTTGTTGCTTTACCCTATTGATTTCAGGTTTTTTATTTCACGATTTCTGCTTTAATTTTTATTATTGCTTTCCTTCTTGTTCCTTTGGATTTCATTAGCTTTCCTTTTCTAGTTTGCTAAGGTAGAAACTTATATTGTTGATTTTAGATTTTTCTTCTTTTCTAATGTATGCATTCAATGCTATACATTTCCCTGTAAGCTTTGCTTTTGTACATCCCACAAATTTCAATTTGTATTTTCCATTTTCATTTAGTTCAAAATATTTTTAAATGTGTCTTGAGATTTCCTATTTAATTCATGTGTTATTTAGAAGTATGTTGTTTAATCTTCATGTATTTGGGGATTTTTCATTTATTTTTTCAGTAATTTCTAGTTTAAGTCTATTTTAGTCTGAAAGCAGAACTTAAATGATTTTTATTTTTAAAAATGTGTTAAGGTATGTTTTATGGCCCACAATGTGGTCTACCTTGGTAAATGCTCTATGTGAGCTTGAGAAAAATGTATTTTCTGCTGTTGTTGCATGAAGTAGTCTATAGAAGTTGATTATATCCAGCTAATTGATGGTATTGTTGAATTCAAATATATCCTTGCTGCCTTTCTGCCTGCTGGATTTCTCTGTTTCTTATGGGGGTGTTGATGTCTCCAACTATAATAGTGAGTTCACCTTTTCCTTCTTGCAGCTGTATGAGATTTTGCTTCACACAATTCAACTGTCTGTTGTCACATTAAGAATTGTTATGTCTTCTTGTAGCATAGACTGCTTTATTATAATGTAATGCTTCTCTTTATCTCTGATAACTCTCCTTGCTTTGAAGTCTGTTCTGGTGTGTGTGTGTGTGTGTGTGTGTGTGTGTGTGTGTGTGTGTGTAGCATGGTATATCTTTCTCCATCGATTTACTTTTAATCTATGTGTGTCTTTATATTGAAAGTGGGTATCTTGTAGACAAGATATGGTTGGGTCTTGTTTTTAATTCATTCTGACAATCTTTCTTTTTAAAGTAGGTCATTTAGACCATTGACATTCAAAGTGATTATTGGTATATAGATATTTGTATTCATATTTACTTGGAACAGTTCTCTATTTGTTTTTCTTGTTGTTCTTATTTTTGTCCTTTTTTCTGCTGTATGTGGTTTTAATCGAGCATTTTGTATGATACCATTTTATCTCCTTTCTTAGCATATCAGTTATACTTCTATTTTTATTTTTAGTGGTTGCCCTAGAGTTTGTAGTGTATATTTACAACTATGTATTATATATACATAAGCATACATAATTATTATGGTTTAGATTTTTACGTCCCCTCCAAAATTCATAGATTGAAACCTAATCCCTAATCCACAATGTAATAGTATCGAAAGGTGGGGTCTTTAAGAGATACTTACATAATAAAGGCAGAGCCCCCATAGATGAGATTAGGACTCATAAAAAGGCTCTAGGTGGAAGAGGGAGTATACTTCCTCTCTTGCCCTTCTGCCGTATATCATGTGAGGACACAGTGTTTCTCCCTTCCAGAAGTCGGAGAGAAAGGGCCTTGCCAGATGCTGGTGCCTTGGTCTTAGACTTTTGAGCATCCAGAACTGTGAGAAACAAATTTCTGTTCATTATACATTACCTAGTCTTCAGTATTCTGTTATAGCAGCAGAAAATGGATGAGTACAAAAATCAAATACATTGCTGTTATTATGAATTTTGAACAAACTGTTGTCTGTTCAATCAATTAAGAATAAGAAAAACAAAAATTTCTGTTTTATCTTCACTCAGTCTTTTTTTAATACTCTTCTTTATGTAAATCTGAGTTCTGAACTATATTATTTTCCTTCTCTCTAAGGAACTTCTTTTAACATTTCTTACATGGCAGTTCTACTGGTAAAATTTCCTCAATTTTTGTTTTTCTGAGAAGGTCTTACTACATCTTTAGTTTTGGAGGATAATTTTGCAGAGTGCAGAATTCTAGGTCAGTGGGTTTTTTCCCTCAACACTTTAAAAATCTCTTCCACTCTCTTCTTACATGTATTATTTCTGAGGAAAAGTCATATATAATTATTTTCTTTGTTCCTCTAAAGGTAAAGTGTTTTTATCCTGATGTTTTCAGGGCTTTTCCTTCATCTTCGGTTTTCTGTAGTTTGAAAATAATGTGCCTAGAGAAGTGGGACAAGATGGCCTACTAGATACAACCAGGAAGTGCTGCTCCCACCAAGGAGACCAAATTATTGAGTAAACCACCATAACTTGTATATATCTTCAGATACAAAATGCCAAGAGTGGATGTAGAAACAGTACTAAAGCTGAAGTTAAGAGGAAGGAAGTTTAGACCCTTGAGTGGGGTACTAGGCGTACTAGGAGTAGTTTCTGGCCCTGAATGGCTCATGGGAAAAGGATGAGTGAGGGAACTGAAGGATGGCTCACTCTCACTGTGGACCTTTTAGATCCTAGCTACAGGTGACTCTTCATCCCCTGTGATTATGTGAGCAAGCATAGGGATCTGCCTCTCTGCAGAAACAGAGACAGCCTTCAGATGACATAGAGCTGGGAAGCTTTTGTGAGCTGGGCAGCTTTGCCAGAGAGTGGCCATGGACAGCCATTCCCCAGGTCTCCCCATCCCTTTCCAGGAGCTGGAAGTCTCAACTGACCTCTGAGCCAGGAGACAGCAGGGCTAGCTTCCTGTTGGACCTGAGATGCATCTGTTCCAATGGGAAGATGCAAGCTCCCCTGCCTACCAGCCCTTCCCAGGGCCCAGGGCTAACCAACTGCAGGAGTAGGTCACAGTACAGCCCTTGCATGCCATACTGAGTGGATTTCTGTACCTGAGTACTTTCCTGGTGACCTGGGAGCACATAAGATCCCTCTGTGCAGCTGGAACCTGACCCCAAGCTGTGGGATGTTCTGGTGTCCCAAGGACTGTGGTGCTCAGCTGAGGAATATGGAGATATGTGGCTGACAGAAGAGCAGGGGAGAACCCTGACCCTCAGAGCACTGAGAAGGGTAAGATGCATGGGTTCCTGGGCCAGTGCAGGAGTGGGGCATGCCTTCCTCTACAAGGCCAGTCTAGAAATGGTGTGGTATATCTGCCTCCTGCAGCCTCTGCCTGAGAGACCCCCACAGCCCAGAACATCTAACAAAAGCAATGTAGATGCAGTGCCAGTGATCAGAAGTGGCTCCCCCAAGTCCCAGGAATGAACCTGGTGAGGAGGCTATGCCCCACCTCAACTACAGAGCATGCTTTGAATGTCAGAAAATACAAAAGAGCTGTGAGAGTAGGTATTAACCTAGCTACCGACCATTACTCTTAAGTGTCATCTACTGGATTGCAGCCCAAAAGACAATACCATAAAGATTGCCACTAATATCTATCTGTGAACCTAACTGCAAGAATTCATCCACACATAAAGGTCCTGTACAGAGCCCTGGCCCTGTGAAAGCACCAGAAACAAAGAAAACTGCTTATATCTAACTTACGCCACAGTTAAAGGAACACCAACCACCCAGATGCGAATCAGTGCAAGAACTCTGGTAATTCAAAAAACCAGAGTGTCCCCTTACCTCCAAATGAATGTAATAATTCCCCAACAATGGTTATTAACCACTTTAAAGTAACTGAAGTGGCAGACAGCATCCAAGATTTGGATAGCAAGGAAATTCATCAAGATTGAGGATAAAGTTAAAACCAAATCCAAAGAGTCCAGTAAAATAATCCAAGAGCTGAGAGATTAAATAGCCATTTAAAGAAAGAACCAAACTAAACTTCTAGAGCTGAAAAACTCACTATAAGAATTTCATAATACAATCAGAAATATTAATATTACAATAGATAAAGCTGAGGAAAGAATCTCAAGAGTTTGAAGACTGGTTCTTCAAATCAACTCAGTCAGACAAGAAAGAAAAAATAATTTTTAAAAATGAGCAAAACCTCTGTGAAATATGGGATTATGTGAAGATACCAAATCTATAACTCTCTGGCAATCCTAAGAGAGAAGGAGAGATAATATGCGACTTAGAAACTATATTTGAGGATTGTAATTAGGTAATTCTTGCTTTGCTATAAAGAAATTCCTGAGACTGGGTAATTTATAAAGAAAAGATGTTTAATTGGCTCACAGTTCTGCAGGTTGTACATAAAGCATAACACAGGTATCTGCTTCTGCGGAGACCTCAGGATGCTCCCAATTATGGTGAAAGGTGTAGGGGAAGCAGGCATCTCACATCAGGGAGCAGAAGCAAGAGAGAGAGAGGGAGGTGCCACACTCTTTTAGACAACCAGATCTTGCAAGAACTCACTCACTATTACAATGACAGCACCAAGAAGATGGTGCTAAACCATTCATGAGCAAACCACCCCCATGATCCAATCACCTTCCTGCCTGGCCCTACTTCCAACATTGAGCATTACATTTCAACATGAGTTTTGGGCAGGGACAAATATCTAAACTATGTCAAGGACATAGTCCACAAAAAATTTCTTAATCTCACTAGAGAGATTTACATGCAAATCTAAGAGATACAGAGAACCCCAGCTAGATACTGTATAAGATGACCATATATCTCTAAGGCACATCATAGTCTGATTCACAGAGGTCAATGTAAAATAAAAATTCTTAAACGCATCTAGAGAGAAGGGTCGATTCACATAAAGAGGGAGCCCCATCAAGGTAGCAGCAGACCTCTCAGTAGAAGCGTTGCAAACCAGAAGAGACTGGTGGATTATTTTTAACATCCTTAAAGGAAAGAAATGTCAACCAAGAATTTATATATCCTGCCAAACTAAGCTTCATAAGTGAAGAAGAAATAAAGTCTTTTTCCAGACAAACAAATGCTAAGGTGATACCTTTCAACTAGACCAGCCTTACAAGAGGTCCTTAAGGGAGTACTAAACAGGGAAACAAAAGACCATGATTGGCCACCACAAAAGCATACTTAGGCACATAGCTCACAGGCATAAATATAAAGCAAAGATACAATCAAGTCTACATAACAACCAGCTAACAACAAGATGAAAGGATTATATTCACACATATCTATACTAACCTGGAATGTCAATGGGCTAAATGCCCCATATAAAAGACAGACTGGATAAAAACATAAGACCAAATCATCTGTTGTCTTCAAGAGACCAATCTCACATGTAACAACACCAACAGGCTCAAAGTAAAAGATGGCCAAAAAATCTGCTATGCAATGGAAAACAAAAAAGAGCAAGAGTCACAATTCTTATATCAGATGAAACAGACTTTAAATCAATAAAAATGAAGAAGGACAATG
The DNA here is from genome assembly GCF_043159975.1 of Macaca nemestrina. Lineage (NCBI taxonomy): Eukaryota > Metazoa > Chordata > Mammalia > Primates > Cercopithecidae > Macaca > Macaca nemestrina. The sequence goes on along the minus strand of NC_092129.1, from coordinate 164,999,138 downwards.
AAGGGCATTACATAATGATAAAGGGTGCAATTTAAAAAGAAGACTGAATTATCCTAAATATATATGCCCCCAACATTGGAGCACCTATATTTAAAAAACAAGTTCTTCTTTACCTATGAAAAAATGTTGGCAACCACACAATAATAGTGAAGATTTTAACTCCCCACTGACAGCATTAGATCACTAAGGCAGAAAACTAACAAAGAAACTCTGGACTTAAACTCAATGCTTGACCAACTGGACATAAGAGGCATCTACAGAACAGTCCACCCAACAACTATAGAATATATATTTCTCATCTGCACATGGAACATATTCTAAGATTGATCACATACTTGGTGATAAAGCAACACTCAACAACAAAAAAATATGGAAATCATACTAAGCACATTTTTGGATCATGGTGCAATAAAAATAGAAGTAAATATCAAAAAGACCTCTCAAAACTATACAAACATATGGAAATTAAACAACTTGTTCCTAAATAATTCTTGAGAGAACATTGAAATTAAGACAGAACTTTAAAAAAGATTATTTGAAATTGACAAAAATAGGAACAGAACTTACCAAAATCTCTGGGATGCAGCTATAGTAGTGTTAAGAGGAAAGTTTATAGCCATAAATGGCTACATCAAGAAGTCAGAAAGATCTCAAATTGACAATCTAACTTTGCACCTAAAGGAACTAGAAATAAAAAGAACAAACAAACTCCAAACCTAGCAGAAGAAGATAAATAACTAAAATTAGAGAAAAACTTATGAAAATGGAGATGCAAAAATCCATACAAAAGATCAGTGAAACCAAAAGTGGATTATTTAAAAAATTAACAAGATTGATAGACCACTAGTTAGACTAGCAAAGAAAAAAGAGAAGATTCAAATAAGTACAATCAGAAATTACAATGATGATAATTTCAACCTATCCCACATATATAAAAAATGCTCCTTAGAGAATACTGTAAACAAATTTATATGCACAATTTAGAAAATCTAGAGGAAATGGACAAATTCCTGGAAACACAAAATCTCTCAAGATTGAATCAGGAAGAGATTAAAATCCTGAATAGACCAATATCGAGCTCTATAATTGAAGCAGTAATAAACAACCTACAAACAAAATAAGCCCTAGACCAGATGGATTCACAGCTGAATTCTACCAGATGTACAAAGAACTGGTGCCAATCCTACTGAAACTATTCCAAAAAATCAAAGAGGAGGGATTCCTCCCCAACTTATTCTATGAAACCAGCATCAGCCTAATACCTAAATCTGACAGAGACACAGTGAAGAAAGGGAAATTCATGACAATATCCCTGATGAACACAGATGAAAAAATCCTCAACAAAACATTAGCAAACTGCATCTAGCAGCACATCAAAAAGTTAATTCATCACCATCAACTAGGTTTTATTCATGGGATATAGGGTTGGTTCAACATACACAAATTAATGTGATTCGTCACATAAACAGCATTAAAAATTACATGATCATCTCAATAGATGCAGAAGAAGAATGATTGATAAAATCCCAAATCCCTTCATGATAAAAACCTTCAACAGATTAGGTATCAAATGAGCACACCTGAAAATAATAAGAGCCATCTATGACAAACCCACAGCCAACATCATACTGAATGGGCAAAAGTTGGAAGTATTCCCCTTGAAAACTGGAAGAAGGCAAGGATGCTCACTTTCACCACTCCTTTTCAACATGTTACTGGAAGTCCTAGCCAGAGCAATCAGGCACGAGAAAGAAATAAAAGGCATTCAAATAGAAAAGTGGAAGTCAAACTATCTCTTTTGGCCAATCACATGATTCTATACTTAGACAACCCTAAAGACTCTGCTAAAAGGCTACTAGAACTAGTAAAAGATTTTAGCAAGGTTTTAGAATACAACATCAGTGTGCAGAAATTGGTGGCATTTCTGAACACTAGTTACATAAAGGCTAAGAATCAAATGAAGAACACAATCCCGTTTACAATAGCCACAAAGAAAATGAAATAGCTAGAAATACATCTAACCAAGGAGATGAAAAATCTCTACAATGAGAACTGCAAAACACTGTTCAGAGAAATCAAAGATGACACAAATAAACCAGAAAACACACCATGCTCATGGAGTAGGAGAATCAATATTGTTAAAATGGCCATACAGCCCAAAACTATTTCGAGGTTCAACACTATCCCTATCAAACTGTCAATCTAATTCTTCACAGAATTACAAAAAGTATTTTTAAATTCATATGGAACTAAAAGAGAGCCCAACTAGCCAAAGCAATCCTAAGCAAAAAGAACAAAGCCCACCTATGAGTGAGAACATGCAGTGTTTGGTTTTCTGTTCTTGTGATAGATTGCTAAGAATGATGGTTTCCAGCTGCATCCATGTCCCTACAAAGGACACAAACTCATCCTTTTTGATGGCTGCATAGTATTCCATGGTGTATATGTGCCACATTTTCTTAATCCAATCTGTCACTGATGGACATTTGGGTTGATTCCAAGTCTTTGCTATTGTGAATAGTGCTGCAATAAACATACGAGTGCATGTGTCTTTATAGCAGCATAATTTATAATCCTTTGGGTATATACCCAGTAATGGGATGGCTGGGTCATGGGTGCAGCACACCAACATGGCACAAGTATACATATGTAACAAACCTGCACGTTATGCACATGTACCCTACAACTTAAAGTATAATAATAAATAAATTAAAAAAAAAAAAAAGAACAAAGCCAGAGGCATCACACTACCTGATAAGGTTTGGCTCTGTGTTGCCATCCAAGTCTCATGTTGAATTGTAATCCCCAATGTTGGAGGGGGAGCTTGATGGGAGGTGAGTGGATCATGGGGATGGATTTACCCCTTGTTGTTCTCATGAGAGTGAGTTCTCACATGATCCAGTTGCTTGAAAGTGCATAGCACTTCCTTCTTCACTCTCTCCTCCTTCTCTTACTAGCTTGTGAAGATGTGCTTGCTTCCCCTTCACCTTCCTCCATAATTGTAAGTTTCCTAAGGCTTCCCCAGCCGTGCCTCCTATACTCCATGACACTATAAGGATGCATCAACCAAAACAGCATGATACTGGTATGAAAACAGATGCATAAACCAATGGAACAGAACAGAAATCTCAGAAATAAAGCCACACATCTACAACCTCTGATCTTCAACAGGGCTGACAAAAACAAGAAATGGGGAAAGGACTACCTATTCAATAAATGGTACTGGGATAACTAGCTAGCCATATGCAGAAGAATGAAACTAGACCCTTTCCTTTCACCATATACAAAGATTAAGATAGATTAAAGATGTAAATGTAAGACCTCAAACTATAAAAAGCTTAGAAGAAAACCTAGGAAATACCTTTCTCGGCATCAGCCCTGGTAAAGAGATTTTGACTAAGTCCCTCCAGATAGTTGCAACACAACAGAAATTGACAAGTGGGAGCTAATTAAACTAAACAGCTTCTGTACAGCAGAAGAAACCATCAACAAAGTAAACAGACAACCTACAGAATGGGAAAAAATATCTCTAAACCATACATCTGACAAAAGTCTAATATCCAGCTTCTATAAGGAACTTAACAAATCAACAAGAAAAAACCAACCCCATTAAAAAATGGGCAAAGGATAGCTGGGTGCGGTGGCTCACGCCTGTAATCCCAGCACTTTGGGAGGCTGAGGTGGGCGAATTGCCTGAGGTCAGGAGTTCGAGACCATCCTGGCCAACATGGTGAAACCCCATCCCTACTAAAAATACAAAAATTAGCTGGGCGTGGTGGCAGGTGCCTGTAATCCCAGCTACTTGGGAGGCTTAGGCAGGAGAATCGCTTGAACCCGGGAGGTGGAAGTTACAGACCTGAGATTGCTTTGGAGCCTAGACAACAAGAGTGAGACTCTGTCTCAAAAAATAAGAAAATTTAAAAAAAATAAAAAATAAGGCAAAGGACATGAACAGACACAAGAAAACAAGAAGACTTATATGTCTCAAAAGAAGACATATAAGTAGCAGATAAATATATGAAAACATGTTCATCATTACTAATCAGAGAAATGCAAATCAAAACCACAAAAGATGCCATCTCACAGCAGTCAGAATGGCCATTATTAAAAAGTCAAAAAATAACAGATGTTGGTGGGGTTGCAGAGAACAGGGAATGCTTGTACACTAGTATTAGAAATGTAAATTAGTTCAGCCACTGTGGAAAACAGTTTGGAGATTTCTCAAAGGACTTAAAAAAGAACTACCATTTGACCCAGCAATCCCATTAGTCAGTATATACCCCAAGGAATGTAAATAGTTCTATGATGGGTCACATGCATGTGTATGTTCATTGTAGCTCTATTCACAATACCAAAGACATGGAATCAACATAACGCCCATCAATGGTGGACTGAATAATGAAAATATGGTACATTTATACCATGGAATACTACATAGCCATAAAAAAACCCTCAAATCATGCCCTTTGCAACATCATGGATGGAGCTGAAGGCCATTATCCTATGTGAGCTAACACAGGATTAGAAAACCAAATACTGCATATTCTCATTTACAAATGGGAGCAAAAAATTGAGTACACGTGGACACAAAGAAGAGAAGCATAGACACTGGGGCCTACTTGAGGGTAGAGGGTGGGAGGAGGATGAGGGTCAAAAAACTACCTATCAGGTATTATGCTTATTATGTGAGTGGCAAAATAATCTGTGCACCAATTTCCTGCAACATGTAATTCACCTATTTAATGAGATTTAGAAGCAACCTAAGTGTCTTCAACAGATGAATAGTTTAAAAAAAATACATATACCCAATGTAGTTCTATTCAGCCATAAAAAGATGATCCCACCATTTTCAAAAACATGGATGAAATTGGAGGTCATTATGTTGAGTGAAATAAGCCAGGCATAGAAAGACATACTTCATGTGTTCTCACTTATTTATGAGAGCTGAAAATTAAAATAATTGAACTCATGGAGATTAAGAGTAGAAGGGTGGTTACCAGAGTCTGGGAAGAGTAGTGGGGGTGTGGTGGGAGGGAAGTGCAGATGGTTAATGAGTACAAAAAAATAATTATAAAGAATGAATAAGATCTAGTATTTGTTAGCACAACAAGGTGATTATAGTAAAAAATAACTGTACATTTAAAAATAACTAAAAGTGCTGGGCGCGGTGGCTCACGCCTGTAATCCCAACAGTTTGGGAGGCCGAGGTGGGCGGATCACGAGGTCAGGAGATCCAGACCATCCTGGCTAACACGGTGAAACCCCATCTCTACTGAAAATACAAAAAAAAAAAAAAAAAAAAAAAAATTAGCTGGGCGTGGTGGCGGGCGCCTATAGTCCCAGCTACTCGGGAGGCTGAGGCAGGAGAACGGCCTGAACCCAGGAGGCAGAGCTTGCAGTGAGCCGAGATTGTGCCACTGCACTCCAGCCTGGGCAAGAGTGTGAGACTCCGTCTCAAAAACAAAAAAAATAAAATAACGAAAAGTGTATAGTTAGATTGTTTGTAATACAAAGGATGAATGCTTGAGGTGATGGATACCCCATTTATCCCGGTGTTATTATGCACTGCATGCCTGTATCAAAATACCTCACATAACCTGTAAATATGTACACCTACCATGTATCCACAAAAATTAAAACGTTAAAACACGCACAAGTACCCCTGAACCTAAAAGTTGGAAAGAAAATATTAAAATTGCATCTAGTAATTTTAATTTGACATGATTTTATTTAAAGCAATAAATTGCTTAAAATAGAAACCTCTATCACTAGTACTCCCTAAAGATTATTTAAACAACCTCTCTACATATATTGAGAGGGAAATAAATTGAAACAAAAAATATGTAGATGAGAGAGAAAAAGATAATTTTAAACTAATATGCTTATATAAATACCCCTACCTTTGCCAAAAGCCCGATGTTTTCTCCGTTATTTACTGTGGGAACCTGGACAAGATCCTGGAGGTAAACCTCACAAAACTGGGAGGGTCCCCCTATGACTGGGTGCCTCCTAGGGTTTTTAAGTCTTAAGAGTTACCTGCATGAGGCCTCCAGCAATTTGTCAATTACAGTTCAGATTTTTCCTTCCCTGGTACTGATTCCTGCCGAGGTTTCTGCTTGTGAGTCTCTGCTCCAGTAAGCTATGACTTCCTGCATTCGCCTATCTCTCCAATCTTGGGGGCAGTGCTTCACCCTGTGTCTCACCTCTCTTATACATTCAAGAAACGTTGTTGATATTTTCAGTTTCTTCTGCTTTCTCCACGTTAATAGGACAGAATGGCAACTTCCAAGCTCCTTACATGTGAAACTAGGTGGGGATATAGTTCTCAGGGATGATGAACCCAGGCAAGTACACAAAAGTTATCAGTGGGGAATAACTGCTGGAGTCTTATGAACAAGTTGAGTATGTTTAAATTTAATTTTCTTCAATCTTTCTATAGCAGGTGAGATTTCTGGACTTTTTTCTGTGATGAATACATTTGTATATCTGTCTAAAAATTAAAATTAGAGATTGTGAAAAGCTCCATGAAGTGACCTAGAAACTACGGAAATTTCTTGCAAATGCTAGACGAAGGAAAGTCAACACCGAAGGCAATCTACAAGCTGCACGCACATTGAAAATACTGAAGGTCACACATATGTCATTTTACCAGATGTGCACATCATCACAAATGTACATCCTCAGCAATCCCTATGGCAGGATGCCCGGGGGAAGAGAAACTGAGACTGTATCTAGGGAAACACCCTTGGCTTCTGCCATCAAATACTGAGATTTAATATTCCTTTTACTTTTATCCAATTAACAAATACTTTAGTCATAAGACAAAGAGTCCTGGAAAACACCTCCCCTCCAAAAATTAATGATTTTTATTTTTAACAATGTATTGCATTTCTAGGAACAGGAATTTCTTTGCAAGTTTTTCATTATGTCATATTCTCGTGCTGGAGCACTTTTCAGGATTCTATAGCTTTTTGACATTGCTGGTTACACCCTAGATATGACAACGACCTATAATCGGAGATAATGTTAAAGGTTCAGTATTTGGAAGTTGTTCTTATGAATTTAATATATTTTATTTTTCTTCTTAGCAGACTCTAATTGAGTATCTGGTTTTTGTAGAATGAAATTATTGGCACTCATATTCAAGTGATTACCCTGAGGAAATGCTCACTTCTTGTTGTTTCTCTTAGAGAATATGATAATGAATTGACAAAAAAAGATATAAAGGAAAAATGCCAGATTGGTTTAAATCCAGATTCCTGTTGGTACTTTGATAATGGCATATGCTGTTCTTTGTGCTAAGAACAAGAAATCCCAGCCTTCAAAACATTTGAAGGTAATTGTATTGACAGACAAATTGTCTCACAACAAAGGCTCTAGCTCATATATAAGAATTGGAAACCTGCTCAATAATTAAATAAATAACATCCTATCCTTTGTTTTCCCTCGAACAGTTCAGATAGAAAGATGCTCAGCACCCTGGATGTATATTAGAGTCACCTGGGGAGTGCTGTAAACATATCATTGCTCAGGTTTTCCCCATCTCATAGGTTTGGGTACAGTTTTTCTGGAGTAGGGCCAGCCTTTTCAGTTCCAAAACCTGCCTGGGTGAGCCTAATATGTAGTGAGGCTTGAGAACCACTGCAACTTCAGGCAATTTTCATCCATGGAGTGGAACTCAGCCAGAGGAAGAGGGGATGGAGAGGCAAAGAAAAGTTAATGTTAGTTTGGTTTGAACTTTCCTAAATTATTGAAAATCATTATTATTTTATGTTCCTACTCCCTAGCAGTGACATGGCTGATTGGAAAGATCCTGATCTTGGTGTTGAGAAAGTGATCAGTCTTCCAATGTTAGAGTCACCCCAGTATTTTAGGCTCAAAGCCTCAGAAGCAAGCTTGTTAGAGTTTCTGCTTTAATTATGCCACTTTCCATGTTAAGACACCAAATGATGAGAGTGAGGTCAGTCTCAAGCTGGAGCTGAGACTCAGGAGTGAAAAATAAACATAAAAATTATTTTTTATTCCTACCCCCTCCTTCCTCCTGCTCATGGTTTGTGATCACCACTACTCCCCAACCCTTGCCACTGGCCCACAACTGGTGGATGCCTCCACTTCTGGCCCAACTTCATCTTTATCATATATTTATGAGTTAAAGATATATATGTGTGTATATGCGTATGATTATATATAAAATATATGTGTGTGTGTGTATATATATATACACATCTCTAGCCTACTTCAACCTTCTCCTCCCAGTTGAGAATATGACTGCATTTTTAATTTTTTTTTCCTTTTGTTCCTTTTTTTTTTTTTTTTTGGTTGGGTCTCACTATATTACCCAGGCTGGGCTTGAACTCCTAGCCATAAGCAATCTTCATGTCTTGGCATCCCAAAGTGCTGGCATTACAGGCATGAGCCACACCCAGCCATAGCTGCCTTTCTTATCCTCTCTTGGTTCTGTAATGCTGCTTTCCTTCCTGAGGATTCTTCAACTCCAGTTCTGCCTCATTTATTGTCTCTCCTACTTCTAGTTCATAGGACTATTTCTACAGTTTTATCTCCTACTCAAGGCCACTGGCTGAGTTCAGTTTTTTTTTCATATAATCCTGACAAATAAGCTGGATAAAAATGCTGTTTATTTTTACAACCAGGGAATTTGAGTACCTGGAGAATGAGACTACAAAATAAAACGTGTTTGTAACATCAAATCCTGACCTTGTCTCATGCAAAATTTTAATAAAGTGAGAATGATAATGTCTGCTTAAAAGTTGCTTTAGAGTTTAAAATGATATAATGCATTTCATGTTGCTGCCATACACTGGCATGTTCCAACATTTAGTCAGTCTCCCCTGTGCTCCCTAGAGGCAGGCTCTCATCCAGATTGTTATTTTTATTTAATATCTCAGGTTTGGAACATATGGAATATATTCCTGTAATCCCCCAAAAGGAAGGGTGTGAAGCTTTTCTTGTTTTCTCTAAATTACTTAGGAAACTTTTACAACATTTTTACCTACATCTATGTAATTTATTATTGACAAAATATTGGTGTTTATAAATTGGGAAGAGAAATTTTCACAGGTGGACTTTAGGGCTGTATTTATGTTGTTGGAACCTGGATTGCACTGAGGATATTAACAGTTGTTTCAGAAGAACTGTATTGTCCCTCATTTAAAGTAGACTTCACTTTTTAGACTAGTTTGGGGTTCAAAGCAAACTGAAGTGCAAAGTACAGAGATTTCCCATACACTCTCTCCCCACACAAATGCATAGCCTCCCCCGTTATCAATATCCACCAGAGTACTACATTTGTTTCAATTGGTGAACCTATACTGACACATCATAATCATCCAGAGTCCATAGTTGTTTACATTAGGGTTCACTCTTTGTGTTGTGCATTCTGTGGGCATGGAAAAAATGTATAATGGGGTGTCTAACATTGTTGTGTCACACAGAGTAGGTTCACTGCTCTAGAAATCCTCCGTGCTCAGCTATTCATCCCTTCCTTCTCTCTAATCCCTGGAAACCACTGGTCTTTTAACTGTCTCCATAGTTTTGCCTCTTTCAGAATGTTATCTAGTTGGAATCATGCAGTATGTGGTCTTTATCAATTAGCTTCTTTCACTTAGTAATATACATTTAAGTTTCTTGCATGTCTTTTTGTAGCTTGGTAACTCATTTTTCAAACATTGAATCATGTTTTGTTGTCTGGATGTATTCCACTTTATTTACTCATTCACCCACTGAAGGACATCCTGGTTACTTTTTGACAATTATGAATGAAACTAAAACATCATGTGGAAGTTTTTGTTTGGACATATATATTTTTTTAATTTTACTTTAAGTTCTGGGATACATGTGCAGAAGAACGTGCAGGTTTGTTACATAGGTATACATGTGCCATGGTGGTTTGCTGTACGTATCAACCCGTCATCTAGATTTGAAGCCCTGCATGCGTTGGGTATTTCTCCTAATGAATGCTTTCCATCCCCTTGCCACCCACCCTCCAACAGGTCCCTGTATGTGTTGTTCATCTCCCTGTTTCCATGTGTTCTCATTGTTCACCTCCCACTTATGAGTGAGAACATGTGGTGTTTGGTTTTCTGTTCTTGTGCTAGTTTGCTGAGAATGATGGCTTTCAGCTTCATCCATGTCCCTGAAAAGGACATGAACTCCTTCTTTTTTATGGCTGTATAGTATTCTATGGTGTATATTTGCCACATTTTCTTTATCCAGTTTGTCATTGATGGACATTTGGATTGGTTCCAAATCTTTGCTATTCTAAGTGGTGCTGCAATAAACATACGTGTGCATGTATTTTTATAGTGGAATGATTTATAATCTTTTGGGTAGGTACCCAGTAATGGGATTGCTGGGCCAAATGGTGTTTCTGATTCTAGATCCTTGAGGAATCGCCACACTGTCTTCCACAATGGTTGAACTGATTTACACTCCTACCAACAATGTAAAAGCGTTCCTATTTCTTGACAGCCTTGCCAGCATCTGTTGTTTCCTGAATTTTTAAAAATCACCATTCTGACTGGTGTGAGATAGTATCTTATTGTGGTTTTTAACTCTTTCGTGTAAATCCTAAGGAATACTATTGCTGTATTGTTAAAAAATGACTTTTTTGTTTCAAAATTAATATTTACTGACATTTACAACATAGTAGATTAAATCCACTTTAGAATTATAATAGAACTTTCAATCAATAGACCCAACACTCAAGCAGGTTGCTATACCCAATAGTTGGCTACTTTGAATAATACAGATATCACAATTTGAGACACTTTTACTGTCTTGAATAGTGTACCTCATGCTATGAGGGGCTCCCAATGAACAAACTGATGTGTTGTTCTGTTTCTCATGTGTTATGATTTTCAAAGTATTATGCCCCAACCTATTTCCTTGTGCCAATGCTGTGTCTAGCTGAACTTCACTTTAAATATAAGTGATCAGAGCATGTCACTGAACTGGTGGGGCAGGTCTAACAGAAGATATTTGGAGGGGTAGGATGAGGACAGGAGATCTTGTTTGGGGGAAGGGAGCCTAGGTAAATGAGCTTACTATAATAGAGATGTAGTTGTAAGTTAGGGGGAGTGATTCTGAACACAGTATGATTGTTATTTTCCATGTGTATCTTACAACTTAGTTCCTCTTGGATACATATCTAGAGCAGTGGAGAATAGGGACTGTCCATTAAAGCTGGAATTATTTTATTTAGTTTTTTTCTGATAAAAATTTACAGAACACTGGAGTATAAACAATCTTACTTTGGAAACTCTAGACCATGGTGTAACCAGAAGAGAAAGAAGCATTTTCCCCTACCTAACCACAGATAACCCTACAGATTTAGCAAAACAAACAGTCAGTGGGCATTAGAGCCTATCAGAGCCCAGTAGGATCCATCAATGCCTATATTGCCACCTATTGGGTATCTAGTAGGGACAAGAAGGCTGTACCGGGGACATGATGACAAAGTAGAGTGGCAATGGGGCTTGGCAGAGCAAACTTGATTGAAAGCACAGGTGTAATGAACTTGGGAATTTTTAGCTTGTAGTAGTGAGACCTGGAGGGAGAGCGACACTTTAGGGATGTAGAGCAACAAGGTAGAAGGAGCCTGGGTCCCTGGATGACCCCATGGAGCTGACTCACAATGCTAGCCCTGCCCATGTCTCTCTGGGCCGTTAAACAACAGAGATATAAAGTTGTCTCCATTTGACACAATGTTATTTTGGGTCTCTTCTAACTGCAGCAGATCTTATATTCTGGTAATGCCTCTCTTTCTCAGTTAGACCATCCTCCACACCATGCTTTTTTGCTAACTTCTGTCTTCCCCTGTGGATACTCCTCTACACAGCCTGTATTTCAGTTATTTCCTATCCCCCTGCCCCATTTCCTGTGAAAACATACATGTGATTTGAAAAATGGCTCAGAGCCCTATTTAAGGTGTTCTTTAAGAAACTAAATTTTGATTTGTCTGTTTTTCAGAGACAAGGTCTCGCTCTGTTGCCCAGGCTGGAGTGCAGTGGTGTGATCATGGCTCACTGCAACTTTAAACTCCTGGGCTCAAGTGATTCTCCCACCTCAGCCTCCCTAGTAGCAGGGACTACAGGCACTCATACCATGCCTGGCGCGCGTGTGTGTGTGTGCGCGTGCGCACGCGTGCGTGTGCAGAGAAAGAATTTCACCATGTTGCCCAGGCTGGTCTCAAACTGATGGTCTCAAGCGACCCTCCCACCTCAGCCTCCCAAAATGCTGGGATTACAGGTGAGGGCTACCTTGCACAGCTGAAACTAAAATTTTGTAAGTGGTAGACATTACTTACATTTTTAAGAAAGACTTTTGTTATAATAGGAAGAAGCAGAGGCTGATTGTAGGGATGTCAGGCAGTTGACTGACAAAAGAGGTGACACTTTTGTGCCTGGGCCCTGTAGGCATCCTTCAACTAACATTTTAATTGTATCACTGCCCCAACTTTTTATGTGTATTTGGCTGACACCGAGGGAGGAAATGCACAGTGCTCTCCTGCAAGTATCCTTTATAGTAATAGTGTATTTCCTACAGTATGGCTCATCTGAACTGCTTCCACTCTGAGAACTTAATATTTCCCAAGATGTAAGGCTAAGAAAATAAAAATAATAAAGTGAAAGACATTCACATGGTCAATATACAAGAGTATTCAGACTAATACAGTTACAAATAGGTTACTTTGCTTCACTATAATAGTCTTTTCACTATATATATGTATCCTATAACATCATGTTGTATACTAACTATACTCAAGGAAATTTATATTAAAAATAAATGAAAACAAATATGGAACTGTTGATTTCAAACCCAAATCAGAGCAGAATGGACCTGCCTGAAGTCTGTATCTTCTGTTTTAATATATACCTTAGAAGATGTTGCTGTGTAGGATATAATATGTCTAGAACAGTGTCTCTCACATCACAGGTGATTAACAAACATTACTGAATTGATGATGAATGACTGTGCTATGTGAACAATAACATTAAGCAGGTAAATCGCCCCTTGTTAAACTTCTTATGCACTTCTAGTCCCCAAGAAACCCTGTATATGTGACAGACATAGAAAACATGCTAGCTAGAAAAAAAAAAATTAGAAGGATAGTTAAGAAGAAAAGGGTCAAGGAGAGAAAATGAAAAGAAAGACAAAATTGATGACTCTCTTTTTGTATTCAGCACTGTATTCCTAGAATAAAATTTTCTTTATTCAACAGCAGAGTTAATTTACATCCACTAAGCCCAGGACAAGGCATCAGAAGGTGGGAAGGAGCAATTCTAAGGCATTGAGGGTATTACTGTCTTTCAAAAATGGGAAAACACAGACACAGTTGCTGGCAATTTCTAGCAGTAACTTAAGGTGTTTTAGAAAATATTCCTACAGAAACACAAGTATCATGACAGGCTTCAGGTAGGTGGTGTGTATTTTTACTTTTTGCAGTAGACACAAACAGGAAGAAAGTTCCAGCTTCCACTTGTGAGGCTCACTGAAGCTAAATCAAGCATTGCTCAGTTCAGAGGAATGGGTTAATTTTCTATTCACTGAATTCTGCATGTCTGACAGGTTGTTGATGATTTATTTTTATTTGCTTAGCTTCTTCCAGGTTGCATCATCTGGAATTCTCTCAGCTCGATCAAAATTTAGTTCTTATCAATGAACAGCCACTCATTCCAGTCTTTTAAGGAGGACCGTGCCTGCACCTGCTCAGTGCACACTCACCCGGTGACCTCTGGCAGAAGGTGCTGCTGCTTTCATGAAAATGTTCTCATGCAACACCATCCTCAGTGCTCATTGCAACAGCCTGTCCTCAAATTGAAGCTGCAGCAGATCAGTGGTGTGCTCGTAAAGATTTAGTAATAGGCTCTGGGGTGTTGACTTTGTGAGAAGGGGACCCTCTCACATCTGTAGCATTTGTCAGTTTCTATGGGTAGAACTACACCTACCATGACCTATTTTGGTATTTATATGAAGCCACAGAGCCCAGAGTTGGAAAGAGATGTAACAATTGATTCTCAGGAGCTGGTGCAAACTGGCTGCAGCACACCTCTCTGTGTGTAGCTAACCGCCCCCCAGGTCCTTCCTGAAACCCACTCTTCCTTAACCTCTGAGGTCGAATACCATATCAAGATTTCTCTTAAGAGTATATACTTAGAAAGGTCTCATGGCTGGTTTTCCTCTCTAGAATTCCCACAGGGGCATATATATATTTGTTCAACTTTCTGACAACGTGACTCTGTGATCCTGCCATTAAAAATCACCATCCCATCCTCTGACATCCCTTTTCCTTCTCTCCTTCCTCTTTAGCTCTGTTCCACCTCTCCCCGCTCCACTGCTGCCTTCTTTCTACTAGTCCCACAAATAGTTCCCCTGATCTCCTGTCCTTCATTTGTTTTAACTATTTCCCTCACAATGACCCAAATCATGGAAGTAGCCTGTCCCTCCTGATCCCAGCAAGTGTCTGAAGACTATGCTGCCCTTGTCCAAGAAAAGAAATGGCATTCTTTCTGTTTACCTCATTGAGTGAGATGGAGGAATCAGAGTACTGCTTTCTTCCTCCGGCCTCTTTCTGGCCACTGTTGCATTCACATTTCTAAAAACTAACTATATTTTGTGGTACCTCTTATGTTCTGATGTCATTTCTCTCCATTCCTGTTGCTTTTATCTGTAATTTCCAGGAAAGGCACTAAACATCCCTGATGAGTTAAGCGCCAGATTCAAAAGTTTTTCCATTTCCCTTTGTTTTGTCATTATTCTGATGAATTTCAGCTACCATTTACTTTTATAAGCACACTCTGGCTTTTTGCCCTCATGCATCATTTATTCTAGCCAAAACGAACCATTTTCTCACATACACATTTTCTTCTCTCCTGTCTCAGTAGCTATGGCAATTATTTTCCTCTTGGTCCCTACCCCACTCCATTTTCTACCTCAAGCTGTGCTCCACTGAGCTGTTCCTATTGACCGTGTTTCTTGTTGGGATCAGCTGGTGAGAGTTCAAGCAGGGAGGTTGGAGAGTGGGAAGAGAGAGGTTGAGGCTTTTCCTCCTGTCTCCTCCTGTCTCTTCCTGTCTCCTGTCTCCTGTCTCCCTCTTCTCCTGCATCAGCATCATGGCTCTTGCAGTGGCTGCATCCCTCTAGGATGAGCCATTCTGTCAGGCCATTCTTTCCACGTGGCTACACTCTTTACTAGCTCCTTGAACACTCTTTCCTAGGAGTGACTTCTCACTGTTGCCTGTCCCTAGGCCCCTCATGTCCCTTGTCCACATCCTTAACTTTGCCAGCCATCTCCATAAATAGTTATTTCGTTATGGTCTTTCCAGAGCTCCGTAAGATTACACCTGAGGTTTCCTGCAAAGATACTCACTACTCTGGTACCAGAGCTAATACGAACTGTTCCATCTGGAGTTCCCCATACAGCATTCTGTCCATGCGAACATCTTATTTCTCTATAAGGTCTAGACCAAATGCTACCTACTATATAAAATGATATTCCTGTGTTTCTCCCGGTTGAAATAATATCCCCCGTCTTAGAAATCCAAAGGCATTTATCTACAGATCTTTTAATGGGTATGCATAATTTACCTGAATAAAAAACAGTATATGTCTTATCTCTGTCAGATGGGAAGGTGGGATTTAACTTTGATCCCTAAGTGCCAGTGCAGGGTCCTTCAATAAATACTCTGCAAGTATCTGTTGCATGAATGGGCAAGTTATGAGTGTTGTCATCTTTCATTTCTCTACCACTTATATTTTGCCTAGCTCGTCTTAACTACTAATAAGCACTCCCTTAAGCATAGGCTTTATGTTGCATTTTCTTTTTCTTACCTTTCTATCTCACAAGTTACGTTTCTTTATTTTAATCTGCTCAGGCTGCTGTAACAAAATACTGTGGACTGTGTGGATTCAACAGCAGACATTTCTTTCTCACAGTTCTGGAGGCTGGCAGTCTCATGATCAGGGTGCCCATTGATTTGGTTCCTTGTGAAGGCTCTCTTCCTGCCTCATAGACAACCATCTTCTTGTTGTGTCCTTTTATGGTGGGGGTAGAGGAGAGAGAGAGAGAATACAAGAGCATATGCGATCAAGTGAGCATTCTCTGACCTTTCCTTATAAGAGCATTAATCCCTTCATGAGGACCCCATCCTCATAACCTCATCTAAACCCAATTACCTCCCCAAAGTTCCATCTCTGGAGATCATCATATTGAGGATTAGAGCTTTGACATATAAATTTTGGGGGGACACCATTCAGTCCCTAGTGCATTTCTATAGTTAAACTCATTGATAAAGTTGAGTCCTAAGTTTCTTACATTTTTCTTTTGCAGTATCAGACTTGCGTCTCTCACTGTCAACTTTGTATTCCTATATGTAGTCATCACTACTTTAATCTTCCACTATCCCATTTTGATAGAAAGATCCTGCTCTTCAAAAAAGCTCCCCAGCTTGGTGTTCACACTTCTTCTGAAAGTTATCTGTATTCTCCTAATAAGGCCAAATCAGAAACTCGGAGTCATCTTTTCATACAATTTCTTTGACTTCTTGACTCTACCTTCGTAAATTCCCTTGCGTATAAAATATTTTTTTCTATAAACACTTCAATCATAATTTATTTTTCCATTTATTTTTTGCCAGACGTATGCTATATACTAAAGAGTTTCTATATTTCCCATGTTTGCATCATTATAATATATAGGCCTATGCTATTTGAGAGCTAGAATAAATATTAGAAGCCAAGTTCACCATCTTTATTTTACAGAGAGCTCAATGGGAACAAAAGGGGTCAAATGATTCACTTAATCTCACACATATGGGTAGTGTGGTAAAGCTGGACCGAGAGTCTAAATCTCATGACACTCAATGTAACATTTTTTTCACTTGCCCAGGATTCAGCCTCTATCCCGCTGCCAGATTAATGTTTATCCTCACTGGCCTATTCGTGTCATACTCTTGCTTATTAACTGCTCGTGGTTTTTATTCTCCATTACCTTATAGGGTTAAGTCACTCCGGCATTCAGTTAAGTACACTGCATCTACATGCTCCACTTCCAGCTTTTTTCACTGCTCCAATATGTGTAAACTTATTTGTTTTACACATGTTATGTAACTTGTTCTTTTCTAGCTACACTCTATGCTCTTCTACCTTCATATCTAATGCTTATCCTTTTACTTTCTTTTCTTTAAATGTACCTGCCCCCATCCCTGACCATCTTTTGGAATACATTATAAATGCCATGTTTTTCATTATGCATTTTGATATTCCCTTAACTGGATATACTATCTCCCCACTATAACTCACATTTACATTTTGTCTGTGATTTGTTATTGGAAGTAATTAATTCTACCTTATACAGTGGTATAAGCATAGTTGCCTCTTTCCATTTTCCTGTCCCTACTTATGCACCTTTATGTCTCTCATAGCACCAGGCCTAGTATTTTGTATAAAATGGACACTAAATGTTGATAAGTGTTAGTATTTGATAGTCCAAGCCATCGAAGTTAGGTGTTTCATGCACTTGCTTGCTTATTTTTATACATTAGTATTTTTGCTCTAATCTCTTAAGATGCATATCTCACAAATACATTTAAAAATAGTTATTTATCTGTGGGATGGTGGTGCTGTGAAGTTATGGTACAGAATCTTCCTCCTCCAATAAAAAAAGCAAAACAAAAACAACCCTGCCAATTTTCCCATCAGCAGAAAGAAATGGGGAAGGATTATAACCTCAAAAAATTATGACCAATGAAGTAACAGAAAATTCTGGTGTCATGGCCAGGTCAACAGAATTCCCAACTCTTCTTCCACCTACAGAAGCAACACAGGGGATATAAGAAGTGACACAAATCCTGAATCTGAATGCTCTGTAACTTGAAAGGAGTGGGATGAAGGGATGAATTGATGGGTCTGGGAAAATCAAGATAAAACACTTAGTGGATGCTCTACAAATCACATCTGGACCTTGGCAGAAGCAGGAAGGGCCACAGATTCTGTTGCTCCAGCATACAGTGCTAAATTAGGGAAGTGAGCCAAAGCCCAAAAGACTTGAATTCATGCCAAGCTTGGTGTAATGGAGTCCAATGAAGAACATCTGGTGGGATCTCAGCAAGAAGAGTAAACCCAGGACCTCCTCAAAGACTGCAATCAGTCCCAGCTGTGCTTCCCACTCTCTTCTGTCTGTTCTCTGTACCTTCTAGTACATAGGGGGAAGAGAAATAATCCCAGATAAGGTAAGAGTGATGTCAAGGAGAAACCACATACACCATTTCATAGTAAATATAAGATATTAACAAAGGTGCAAGAGGAAAAAAATGGTTTGAGAGTGATGAAAATATATTACAGCCCCAAAATAAAAATATGTTAATATATAAATGGAGAAAGGCGTTGATTTTAAAACATAACACAGATAATCCAATTTGAAAGAATATACAATCCAAGGAACTAAAATTCCTTTGTTGGTGTTTTGCATTTATTGAATAATCCAATAAGGACATAGATTTAGTAAAACAAGGAAAGCACAATAATGTAATAAAAGGTCAGAATTATGAGAAAAGGAATATTCTAAGAAAAAAAACTATGATACAAAATAAACAGTATAGATAAAAAAATTAGAAGCAGCAGGACATAGAAGTCATCATGGAGATAATGATTTATTTAGTTATAGTGAATAAAAATAAACTGACAACAGGTTTAAATAATTAGACAATAGGTATATAAACTATATTGCATCCACCATAAGGCTATTGATACTGCTGAAGTAAAGACACCAACAAATAGAACAGAAAATAATGAGAGATATAGAAGAGGGAAATTTACCTAAAGTAAATGAATGACTAAATATATGGCACATGTCAAGAAAAGTTAATAAAAAACTAATAAAAACATATTTAGTTATTAAATTTCAAAAATCCATTCTTCAAGTTTCAGGAAAAAAAAGCAAGTTACATAACAAGTGGGAAATCTGATTGGCCTCAGAATAAATATTGAGTTTCAGAAACAATGTAACAAAGTCTCCATTATGTAGAGCAAATTGCTCTTCAGTTATAAATACAACAGAAAGGCATTTCTATACATTAAATAACAGGTTTAATGAAATTTTACAAAAATGAAACTTAAACCCTACTTGAAGATTAAATGCAACCGATGAGGAGATAAATCATAATAAAAAATACAGAAATTGTATTCGTTATTATGTATAACCATGGTTATACAACAGGTGGCTGAACACTTACTTCATTTAAGTATGACCTAAGATAAAACAACTGAGGTAATTATTATTGCAGAATAGAACAGATATATAATAAACCATCACAAATTAAATATTATAAAATCAACAAAGAAGAAAAGAGAAATAGAGGTTCCATATTATATCATCTTTCAGAGAAGGAGTTAATTAATGATGATTACTGAAATTAAAATATGTAATTTCAATCTATGCTGACTACAAGTTATTGATAGTTTAATTATTTTTTAATTTAGAGGGACATTTTGGTACATGTTACCTGATATGATGAAGACAATATGAAGTCCTACAATTCTTTCATTCACCTTAGTCGCATTTTTTATTATATTCATGTCAAATTAAAATTATTAGCTGCTATTTAAAAATAGCATTTATCCAAGCATATTACTTAGAAATTATGTTGTCTTTTCCTTTCTCATCTACAAAATTTTGTCTCAATTTTTATTTCCTTCTCAACATATATAGAAAAGTTGTTTAAATAATCTATATGGAATATTAATGGTATGATTTCTATTTCAAGTAATTTATTGCTTTCATTAAAATCATGTCAGATTAAAATTGTTAGATGCAATTTTTTAATAACTTTTTCCTAGTTTTTAGTTTGGCTTAATTTAGTTTAGGTTGAATATGCATTATCACTTAAAATTGGCATGATATCGCTTCAAAATTATTTTGGTAAATTAATTTTTGACATAATTATTAAAAGTCCATAGAAAATTATTGGGAAGACCACGCTACAAAGATAAGACTCCTACTGAAGGAGGTGGAGCAAGGTGGCCGACTAGAACCCTCCAGAAATTCCCTCCCTCAACCTCTGCAGGAACATAAAATCAAACAATTATCCATGCAAAAAAGCACCTTCATAAGAACCAAAAATATCAGGTGAGTGATCAGAGTACCTGGGTTTAGCATAATAACTAGGACACATTGAAGAGGGTAGGAAGGAGAGTCTCTCATGTTCCCTACACTATCCCTACCCCAACTCCCAGCAGCACAGTCAAGAGAGAAAATCTGTGCTTGGAGGAGGCAGAGCAAAGTGAATTTGGAACTTGGCATTGGAACTCAGTCCCACCGTGTCACAGTCAGAACACAGCACAGGGCAGAATTCTGTTGATGCCATTAAGGCAAGCCCTGGGCCAGAGGAGACTTCATCACCCAAGCAGGAGGCAACTGAGTCCCAAACAAACAAGGCCAGACTGTGAAGACTAGAACAAATATCTTAACGATTCAATGCCCAAACAAAGACAAATGTTCATAAGCATGAAGGACATCCAGGAAAATATTACCTCACCAAACAGACTAAATAAGGCACCAGTGAACAACCCTCGAGTGACAGAGATATAATCTCTCAGATAGGAAATTCAAAATAAATATTTTGAGGCAGCTCAGCCAACTTCAAGATAACACAGAGAAGGAATTCATAAATCTATCCAAAAAATTTAACAAAGACATTGACATTTAAAAAACTGGAGCTGAAAAATTAAATAGATAAACTAAAAAATGCAACACTGTCTTAACAACAGAATTAAGCAAAAGAAGGAAGTAGTGAACTCAAAGATGAGCTATTTAAAAATAGGAAGAGAAGAAAAAATAAAAAGAATACAGCGTGCTTACAAAATCTAAAAAAAAGTCTCTAAAAGGCAAAATTAAGAGTTATTGTCCACAAAGAGGATGTAGATAAAGAGATCAGGGTAGAAAATTTATTCAAATAAATAATAAAGTACTTTCCAAACCTGGGTAAAATTATTAATATTCAGGTACAAGAAGTTCACAGAACATCGAGACACAATCCATATAAGACTGTCCCAAGGCATATAATCAGCTCCCAAAGGTCAAAAACAAAGGATCTGAAAAGCAGCAAGATTAAAGCAAGTAACATCTAAGGTCTGATACATCTAGCAACAGACTTCTCAGAGGAACCCTTACAGGCCTGGAGGGAATGAGAATGACATATCCAAAGTGCTAAAGGGAAAAAAAAAGCTCCAACTAAGGAAACTGTACCCAGCATAGCTATTTTTCAAATACAAAGGAGAAATAAAGACTTTCCCAGATGAACAAAACCTGAGATAATTCATCATCACCAGACGTGTCTTATA
Source organism: Macaca nemestrina (assembly GCF_043159975.1). NCBI lineage: Eukaryota > Metazoa > Chordata > Mammalia > Primates > Cercopithecidae > Macaca > Macaca nemestrina. Next base: position 164,977,782 of record NC_092129.1, on the reverse strand, counting down.
AGAAATGTTAAAGGGAGTTTTCCAACTGCAAGAAAGGATGCTATCATGCAGCAAGAAATCACCTAAAGGTAGAAAAGTCACTGGAAAAAGTTAAGTACACAGAATTCTCTAATACTGCCATTGCAGTGTGTAAACCATGCGTACATTTAGTATAAAGACTAAGAAGCAAATCTATAAGAAATAATAACTCCAAAGATTTGTTAAGAGATAGGAATTGTAAGAAGATATATAGATACAACATACAACAAAAAGTCAAAAACTAGGGGGATGGAGTTAAACCGTGGAGTATTTTAATTTTTCTTTGCTTCTGTCTTTTCTTCTTTGGGATCAAAGTTAAGTTGTCATCAGTTTAAAATAACTTGTTACAACTCTAATATATTTGTTTCAACCCTTATTGTAACCATAAAGCAAAAATCTAACAAATACACTAAAAAGGAAAAATGAATTAAAACATACTGCCAGAGAAAATCATTTATCCACAAAGCCAGTAAGAAAGAGAAGATTTATTGACACTGAATATAAATTGACTACATTCTCCAGTTAAAAGACATGAAGTAGCTGAATAAAGAAATAAGACACAACTATGTGCTCTCTACAAGAAACTCACTTTACCTATAAAGACATGTGGACTGAGAGTAAAAATGGATGAAAAATAAGTAAAGATGGAAAAAGATATTTTGTGCAAACTGAAACCAACAAAGAACAATAAGTAGCTATACTTAAAGTACATTTGAAGTCAAAAACTGTAAAAAGAGACAAAAGTCATTATATAATGATTAATAAGTCAATTCAGCACGAGGATATAACAACTGTATTTAATTGTATTAAATATATATGCAACCAATTGTATTATATATGCGACCAAAATTAAAGCAATTGTTATGGTTTAAACTTGTGTCCTCACACAAATCTCATGTTCAATTGTAATCCCAGAGTTGGAGGTGGGACCTGGTGGAAGGTGATTAGATCATGGGGGTGGAGTTCTTATGAATGGTTTAGTGACATCACCCTTGGTACTATATAGCCAGTGAGTTCTCATGAGATCTGGATGTTTAAAAGTTTGTGTCATCTCCTTCATTTTTCTCTCTCTTCCTTCTGTTATGGTCACATAAGATGTGCTTGTTTCCCTTTGCCTTCTGCCACGATTGTAAGTTTACTGAGGCCTCCCCAGCCATGCTTCCTGGACACCCTGAAGAACCACTAGTGAATTAAGCCTCTTTTCTTTATAACTAACCACTCAGTCTCAGGTATTTCTTTATAGCAATGCAAGAACAGACTAATACATCACCCAGACATTTAAAGCGAGTATTAAAGATAGACTGCAGTACAATGATAGCAGAGGACCTCAAAACCCAGTTTCGGCAATGGACAGATCATCCAGGCAGAAAATCGACAAAGAAATATTGGAATTAAACTACATGCTAGGCTAAATCAACTTAACTGACATTTGTAGAACATTTCACCAAACAGATGCAGAAAACATTCTTCTCATCAGCACATGGAACATTCTCCAGGATCAACTATACGTTAAGCCACAAAACAAGTCTTAACAAATTCAGAAACATCAAAATCATATCAAGTTTCTTTTCTGACCACAGTAGAATAATACTCTAAACCAATAACAAGAAGAACTTTGGAAACTATAAAAATACATGAAAATTAAATAACTTGTTCTCAAACCACTAGTGGGTCAACAAAGAAATTAAGAAAATTTAAAATTTTTATTGAAACAAAAATGGAAAGAAAACATACCAAAACCTGTGGAATACAGCAAAAGCAGTACTAAGTGGAAAGTTTTTTGTTATAAATGGCTACATCATAAAAGTAGAAAGACTTCAAATAAACAACGTAATGGTACACCTTAAAGAGCTAAACCCAAACCAAACCTAAAATTAGTAGAAGACAAGAAATAATGCATGTCAAAACAGAAATAAAAATTGAGACTAAAAAAAAAAAAGAGATCAACAAAAGAACTTGGGTTTTTGAAAAGATAAAATTTGGAAACTTTTAGCGAGACTAAGACAAAAACAGAAGAACCAATAAATAAAATTGGAGAAAAAAGAAGACATTACAACTGATGTCACAGAAATGCAAAGAACCGTTATAGACTATGATGAGCATCTATATGCTAGTAAATTAGAAAACATAATAGAAATGTATGAATTTAGTCTAGAAACATACAAACTATGAAGGTTTTACCATAAACAAATAGAAAACCTGCACAGACCAGTAATGAGTAATGAAGTAGAAACAGTAATAAAAAGTCTCATCAAAGAAAAGCTGAGGAACTGATAGCTTCACTGTTGAATTCTATGAAACATTTAAAGAAAAAATAACACCAATCCTACTCAAACTCTTCAGAAAATTGAAGAGGAAGGAATACTTCCAAACTCATTCTAGATGGCTAGTATTACCCTGATACTAAAACCAGACAGAGACTTGACAACAACAAAAACTACAGGCCTGTAGTTTCCCTGATCAACATAGATGCAAAAAGCCTCAAAAAACTAACAAACCAACTTCACCAACACATTAAAAAGATCATTAAGGCCGGGTGCAGTGGCTCACACCTGTAATCCTAGCACTTTGGGAGGCTGAGGTGGGCAGATCCACGAGGTCAGGAGATTGAGATCATCCTGGCTAACACAGTGAAACCCTATCTCTAATAAAAATACAAAAATGTGGCCGGGCGTGGTGGCAGGTGCCTGTAGTCCCAGCTACTTGGGAGACTGAGGCAGGAGAATGGTGTGAACACAGGAGGTGGAGTTTGCAGTGAGCCAAGATCACGCCACTGCACTCCACGGTGACAGAGTGAGACTCCGTCTCAAAAAAAAAGAAAAAAAAATCATTAACACAACTAAATGAGATTCATCTCAGGGATAGAGTGACGTTTCAACATACACAATCCAGTCAACATAATACATCACATAATAAAATGAAGGATACCTCACATAACAGAATGAAGGGCAAAAATCATTTCAATCAATGTTGGAAAAGCATAAAATAAAATTTAACATCCTTTCATAAAAATACTCGCAATAAACTGGGTATAGAAGAAACATACCTCAACTTGATAAAAGCCATATAAAACAAACCCATGGCTCATGTCATACTGAATGGGGAAAGGCTGAAGGCATTTCCTCTAAGATCTGGAACAAGACAAGGATGCCCACTTTTACCACTTTTATTCAATATGGTACCAGAAGTCCCAACCAGGGCAATTAGGCAGGAAAAAGAAAGAACAGGCATTTAAACTGTAAAGGAAGAATTTGAGTTGTCCTTGTTTGTGTCTTTATATTTAGAGAAACTTAAAGACTTTACCAAAAAAACTGGTAGAACTGATAAATTAATTCAGTCAATTTGCAGGATACAAGAATCATTAGCATTTCTATATGCCAACAGTGAACGATGTGGAAAAGAAATCAAGAAAGCAATCATTTTCACAATAGCCACAAAAAATACCTAGGAATAAATTTGACTAAAGTTTTTATCTCTATAATAAAAGCTACTAAACACTGATGAAAGAAATGGAAGAAAATGCACAAAAAAGAAAGATATCTCATGTTATGGATTAGAAGAATTAATACCATTTAAATATTTATATTACTCAAAGCAATCTACAGATTCAATGCACTCCCTATCAAATACCAATGGCATTCTTCAAGGAAATAGAAAAAACAATCGTAAAATTCCAGTGGAACCAGAAAAGACCCCAAATAGCCAAAGCAATCCTGAGCAAAAAGAACAAAGCAGGAAATATCACACTACTATACTTTGAAATATACTACAAATCTGTGGTAACCAAAACATAGTACTGGCATAAAAACAGACACATAGACCAATAAAACAGAATAGAGAACCCATAAATAATTCCTTGCATTTACAGCCAAGTCATTTTTGACAAAGTTGTTAAGAATATACATTAAGGAAAGGACAGTCTTTTCTATAAACAGTGCTGGGAAAACTGGATATCCATATGCAGAACAATAAAATTAGATTCCTATCTCACCATCTACAAAATTGACAAATGGGATCATATCAAACTAAAAAGCTTCTGTACAGCAAAGGAAGCAACCAACAAAGTGAAGAAACCACCTACAGAATTAGGTTGAATTAGAAGAATTATGCCCCTTCCCTCACCATATACAAAATTAGTAAAGAATATTTGCAAACTATCCAAAAATGGACTGCTAATCAGAATATATAAGTAACTCAATAGCAAAAAAAACAAAACAAAACAAAAAAAACCCTCCAAATAATCTGATTAAAAATGGGCAAAAGACCTTAAAAAGCATTTCTCCAAAGAAGACCAATGACCAACTGGTATATGAAAAAATGCTCAACATCATCAAGGAAATCAAAATCAAAATCAGATACCATCTCACCCCAGTTAAAATGTGTTATCAAAATAGAGAAAATAAATGCTGCCAAAGATGTAGAGAAAGGGGAACACTTGCACACTGTTAGTGGGAATGTAAATTAGCACAGTCACTATGAAAAATAATATAGAGGCTCCTCAAAAATCAAAAATATAACTACCATATAACCTAGCAATCCTATTGCTGGGTATATATCCAAAAGAATGGAAATCAGTATATTGAAGAGAGATCTGAACTTCCCCCTCTTTATTTTTGCAGCACTATTCACAATAGTCAAGATATAGAATCAACCTAAGGGTCCATCAATGGATTAATGGATAAAAAGAAAATGTGGTGTATATACATAGGCAATGGAATATTATTCATCCATAAAGAAAAGAATGAAATCCTATCATTTGCAGTAACGTGGACTGAACTGGAGGACATTATGTTAAGTGAAATAAGCCAGGCACAGAGAGACATATCACGTTCTCACTCATAACTGGGAGCTAAAAATATAGATCTCATAAAAGTAGTGGATACACCGGTGGCTACCAGAGGCTAAAAAGGTTTGTGAGGGCAGGGGATAGAAGGAATACTACCTGGTGTTTGATAGCACAGTAGGGTGACTACAGTCAATAATAACAACTTATTGACTATTTAAAAATAGCAAAGAGAATTTGGAATGTTTCCAACACAGAGAAATGATAAATGTTTAAGATAATGGATACTCCAGTTACCTGGATTTAATCATTACACATTGTATGCTTGTATCAAAATATCACATGTACCCCATAACTGTGCGTAACTATTATGTATCCAAAAAAAAAGTAAATATTTAAAAAAACACAAGTCTCCTACTACATAGTGAAGGGCAAAGAAAATCAGCTTTGGTCAGACTTCTGAGACAATCCTAAGTAGCTGAGATTTGAGCTGCTTTGTTTGTTACTTCCAAGAAAAATGTGAAGTTTCCTTTCACCCCCATAATTTTTAAACCCCACCTATTCTATCTTCTAGCCATCACTTCTTTTGTTTAATTCACCATATAGTTGATGTACGCAGCAGGAGGAGATTGTCTAGGGAGACAGAAGAAGAAAGCAAAATAAATGAAGGCTGGTAAGGATTAGAGGAGTGAATGGATACTCATCTCTATTAGTCAGGATTGGCTAGGTCCTGTGATGGTAGCAAATTATCCCAGAGTCTCAATGTCAGTAGTACAACAAAGTCTGATAAAGTCAGGAAGCTCCTCCTGGCATAAAAAGCTCTTCCAAAGCTATTGCTCAAAGAGCCAGACTGTCACTATCTTGTAACTCTGCCATCTTATTAGGCAATCCCAACAAGAAAGAATGGACAGCAGTGATCCCCAACCCCTGGGCTGCAGAACGGTACCCATCCGTGGCCTGTTAGGAACTGGGCCACACAGCAGAAGGTGAGCAGCGGGCCATCAAGCATTACCACCTGAGCGCCACCTCCTGTCAGATCAGCAGGAACATTAGATTCTCCTGGAGCGTGAACCCTGTGGTGAACTGCACACATGTGAGGAATCTAGGTTGCATGCTCCTTATGAGAATCTAATGCCTGATGATCTGAAGTGGAACAGTTTCAAGTTTCATCCTGAAACCATTACCGTGGAAAATTTGCCTTCCTTGAAACCAGTCCCTGGTACCAAAAAGTTTGGGGATTGCTGATATAGAGGACTCATTCTTGCTTATTTTTTCCATGGGACTAAAAGTGGAAAACCCCAGTGTGTGTAGCCCATTGACCAGAAATAGTCATGTCATCTGGTCTAACTGCAAGAGGAGGGCGGGAGTACAGTATTCCTGTGTGTTTAAGAAGAGGAAAATAAAACAGGATTTGGAGAACACTTAATATTGCCTCTTCTATGTGATGTGAAAGTGAGAAAATTATGTGATTAAACATAATAGCCTGCAAAGCTAAAGAAACAGAATGCCTAAAACATCATATTGCATATACATTATAACAGAAAGATAAAATAAAAGTCTGAGAATAAATCGCTAGCGAAAAACATGCTCAAATATATGAGACCAATTTGTTTTTTGTTACTTGTAACACTGCCCATAATAGGGAAAATCAGGAGAAAAACTGTTTACACCTAAACAAATTAAGGCATATCCATGCCACAGAATATCACCAAGAAATTTAGAAGAATGAGTTACATCTGTATACAAAATTTACTGTATGCCAACAAATTCGATATTCTAGATGAAATGACAAATTCTGAGAACGATACAAACTACCAAAACGGACCTAATTTTTTTTTTCCAATGAAGAGCCCTAGAACAATTAAGGTGAATGAATTCATAATCAAAAAACTTCTCACAAATAAAGTTTCAGGACCAGTTGTCATCAGTTAATTCTACCAAAGGTTTAAAGAAGAATTTATACCTATCTTTCACAAACTCTTCTGAAAAAATAAAGAGGCCATAAGCACATCTGAAGGGGAGGAAACACTTCCCAACTCATTCCATGATGCCAGTATTACCCTGCTATCAAAATCACATGCAGATATCACATGGGAAAAAAATCACTAAGCAGGCCAATATATTTTATGACTATAGATCTTCAACAAAATACTAGCAAACCAAAAACAGCAGCGTTTACAATGAGTTGTACACAATGACCAAGTGTGTTTTATCCCAGAACTCATAATTGTTTCAACATATGAAAATCAATGTAATATATCATATGAATACAATAAAGAACAAAAAATACATTTTTATCTCAATAATGCAAGAAAATCATGTGACAAAATTTAACACATTTCTATGATAAAAACCCTTAACAAATTAGGAATATAAAAGAACTTAATCTGATAAAGCGTATTTATGATAAACCTAAATGCTCCCTATGGTTAGGAGCAAAACAAGGATGTCTGTTCTTGCTGCTTTTATCTAATATTGTAAGTGAGGTACTAGCCAGGGCATTTAAGCAAGAATATAAAACACACGATATATAGATAAGAAAGAAAAGAGTAAAACAATCTCTCTGACATTTTTTTTTCTATACAAAAATCTCAAGGATTTCACAAAAACAAAACAAAAAACAGCTAAAAACAAGTTCTACAAGGGTGCAGTATACAAAATTAACATACCAAAGCCAATTGTATTTCTATACACTGATAATGAACAATCTGAAAATAAAATTAAGAAAACTTTCATTTACAATGGTGTCAAAGATAATATATTAATATAATTTTTAAAGTGTAAGAAGTGTAAGACTTATGTACCAAATACTATAAAACATCATTGAAAGTAGCAAACTAACAAAGACTAAATAAATTTTAAAAACCCTATGTTCATAGAATGAAAGAATATTGTTAAGATGGCAATACTCAAATTGATCTACACATTCAACACAATTCTTATCAAAATCTCAGCTGATTTATTTCCAGAAAGTTGCAAGCTGATTCTAAAATTATCTCACGCCTTCTGCCAAAGTTAAATCAGAATGGATGAAAAACCTAAAAACAATAGCTTAGACTCTAAACTCTTATGAGAAAAGATATGCATAAATCTTCATGACCTTGGGTTAGACAATGGTTTCTTACATATAATATCAAAAGTACAAGTAATAACAAAAAATAAATGTTAGATTTCATTAAACAAATGTAAAAGTGTACATCAAAGGACATTACCAAGAAAATGAAAAGACAACCTCTTCGCAAGTTGTATAACAGATAAGGGTCAAGTATCCAGAATATATAAAGAACTCTTACAACTCAACGAGAAAACAGATGAAAGGTGTGAATAGACATTTTTCCAATGATGATAGACACATTCCCATAAGCACATGAAAAGATGCTCAACATCATTAAACCCAAACCACAATGAGGTGCCACTTCACCCCCACTAGAGGCTATTATCAGAAAAACAGACAACAACAAGGATGTGTGGTTATCTTCCAATATATCTGATGTGATTGTAAAATGGTGTCTCCACATTGAAAAACAGTATGACAGTTTCTTAAAGCTAGTGTTACCATGCCTGAAACCAGGTGCTACAATGTGACCCAACAATTCAAATCCTAGGCACATATGCAAGAGAGATGAAAACATATGTACATAAAACATATCCTTATAAACACTTGTACATGAATAGTCATAGCAGCATTATTCATAATAGCTAAAAAGTAGAGACAACACAAATGTCCATTGATTGGTAAATGGATAAACAAAATTTGTTATATATACACAGTGGTGCATTATTCAGCCATAAAAATGAATGAATTACTGATATATGCTACAACATGGGTAGACCTTGAACACATGCTATGTGAGAAAAGGCGGATGCAAAAGACCACAGATTCTACTCATGTAAAATGTCAATAGCAGGCAAATTCTTATACACACAAATTAGATTAGTGCTTGCCTGAGGTTTGGGGAAGGGAAGAATAATAAATAAGGAGTTTCTTTGTTTCTTTTTGGGTGATGACAATGTTCTGTAATTAGTATTATTGACGGCTGCACAACTTTGTGAATTTACTAAAACCCACTGAGTGGTTTAACATAAGAGTAAATTTTATGGTACCTGAAAAATAATTATGGTATGCAAAAATGCATAAGAAAAAAATTATCAAGTTATATTGCCAATGGAGAGAACAAAGTTGTAGGTTAAAATAGAATATAGTCCTAGCTATTTAAAATGTTTGCTTATCCATGTACACATTTATGTGTGAAAATGCATAAGAACTAAAGTGATGTATATTGAACTCTTAACAGTTGCTACTTCTGAAGAAGAGTACAGTATTGGGAAGATTTTTAAGGGAGGACTCTATACTTTGTCTTCTTTGAATGTTATATAAGGAGCACATGTTCATATGTTATAGAAAAACTAAAAGTAAAATAAAGTTAGGTGTTATAAAATATAAACACTATTTTACCCCACTTTCAATGCCCAGTTCAATTCTCCCCATTTTATAAAGTCTTCCCTACTCAGGCCGGGCGCTGTGGCTCATGCCTGTAATCCCAGCACTTTGGGAGGCCAAGGCAGGCAGATCACCTAAGGTTGGGAGTTCGAGACCACACTGACCAACATGAAGAAACCCCGCCTCTACTAAAAATACAAAATTAGCTGGGTTTGGTGGCCTGTAATCCCAGCTGCTCGGGAGGCTGAGGCAGGAGAATCGCTTGAACCCAGGAAGTGGAGGTTGCGGTGAACCAGAGATTGTGCCATTGCACTCCAGCCTGGGCAACAAGAGCGAAACTCTGTCTCAAAAAAATAAAAAATAAAAAAAAAAAATGAAGTCTTCCCTACTCCATCATTTACTGATTTGTTTTATCTGCACTCTTAAAACTCTTTCCCTTTATACACTACATAATTTAGTGCCTTATCATACATTTAACTAAACTGATTACATGGGAGAACCCTTGATAAACTGTAAAACATAACATAAATGCCATGCCAATATCAATATGTTGGGCAATGTCTTTTGGAATTGTCAGTGTGAAATTAAGAATAGCAAAGCTAAAAATGGAGGCCAAGGTCAAAAGTTAGAAAAATTATGGGCGAGCTGCCAAACCTAAGTCCTTAAAATAATAGTGATGCCACAGGTCAAATGGAAGTTTTATATTTTGGGTTGACATAAAGACAGACTTCAAATATAATAATTTCTGCGCAAATCTAAGCAAGCGGTGTTTGGTAAGAAAGTAAGCAATTATAACAGGTCCAGAATTCTCATAGAAAAACAGTAACAACAACAAAAAAAACCAAGACGTAAGTGGAAAGGTACGTCCCAAAATAGTTTCAAAGGCAAAGTTTTTGTACATCGTATAGTTTTTATTTTTGCGCTCACATTTTCTCATATGTTACCCTCATTTTCCCAATTACATTGCAAGATTGGAATATACCAAGATTTGTTGGATTTAGGAAAAATGCTTATATTTATCGTGCAGCCTCTATATGATTAGATTACATACCTGATTAGTTTTATTGATTTAACTGATAGGTACTGAGCAGTTACAGTGGGTTGAAAACTAAAAATTTACTTTCCAAAAATATTAAGTCTGTTCCAACTAAACCCAAAGTAAATATTGAGTGGTCATGATCACCTAATAAAACGTGTGGTGCCTGTTTCACAGGGGTCATGATAAATCTGACATGGAAAATAAAGTAGAAGAGGGAGTTTGTCAGTGCTTGATTTTATCTGACTGTCCCAAACAGCCAAAGTGTCTGACTGAATTTTTAAAATTAATCCTTCTTTCTAACTTTCACTAATGGTATTATGATTATTGTTAATGTTCTAATAGCAGATAATATGTATTGAGGGTATACCTTGTACTGGGCCCTCAGCAGAACATTTTTATATGTAGTATCTCATTTAGTACACCAGTGCTATAAAGTAGTAACTATAATCACATATATTGGACAGACGAGAAAACAGGTTGAATGAGTATCAACAACTTTACCACCAACTTTAGTAAGTGATAACGACATGACTCCATTTTGAGCCTAACTCTCCAATTTATGTTCTTTACTTAAATACTACTCTAGCTATACAATACTTAATATCTGAACATCACTCAGGATCCTGGGTTCCCATCCTATCCTGCCATGGTCATCTCCTTCAGGACCTCAAAGGAAGTAATTGTCTAGAGCACAAGGGGAATTAGGGCTTCAGCCTTCAACCCCAATAAAATAACTAGTGAATTAGTGTAGATTCTGCCAGTGACTCTTCTTGAGGAGGCAAATGCTGGGCAAAGTGGCCTCCTTTTGCCTTTTGTCCTGGGCCCACCATCCACTTACTGTGCCAGTGCTAAAGAAGTGTGAGTCTAGAAAGAAATGACCAATCCAAGAGCAAGACGGAGTTTGAGCTAAACACAAAAAATATCCATTTTTTAAATTTGGCTAAATAACCAGGCACAAAAAATGCCAACATCAGCCTATCAAGGGAAATTCTGCAAATAATCTACTTCTATTATTTTGGATTTGATTAGATGATAAGACAGTGGATTTGATTAGATGATAAGAAAAGGAAACTTCCAGAGCTAAGGAGAATGAAAGCAATTTTCTCCAAAAGATGAGGGTTCTAGAAAGTTATTTCCAGTGCCTCCATTAACCTGGCAGGCAGGAATACACACTTTTAATTTGCCTGGAACTGATGACACCAGGAACAAATTAAATATGTAATCAATCATACTTTTAAATGGAAAAGCAATAGGTTTCTGCTTACAGATAGCTTGAGAGAGAGATCCAGAAGGTGTAGCATTCATCTGAGTGCAAAGCTCACATTAGAGAGAAACTTTACTTTACCTTTATGATTAATAAGGAAAAGATTTTCAAGACACCAGTTTTTTGTTTTTAGAAAGTGACATAATATGGAAATGAAAGAAAAAGAAAAAGGTAGAAATTAGGTTACTCCTGAGAAATCAGTGTTTATTTGGGCTAAAAATCAGTAACAATGCCAAAGAAAGAAAAAAAAGAATTCACATAAATTGGAAAGGAAATATGGCTGTTAATGAAAAGGAGCACACAAACAAACCTCCAATGCACAAAGCAATGAATCCCTCACTATCCCATATTTCAAATGAACCACTAGAGAGGGAAAAAATTGATAGCAACACTTGCAGCTGAAAAAACTCTTGCAGGGATAAATTATCCTCTTTCTTCATGTTGCATTTTCCCCATGATATTCCTCTTGGTATTAGGCAACTCTTTAAAAAGAAGATACTTGCAAGCACTGACCTCGCCTTTGACTATTTGTCTGTCTCCACAGTTCTTCGCAGATATTACTGAGCATCACCATAGATGTCCTTCTTCACCTCTTTATCCACAACTGAAGTATATCCACCTCAAAGCCTCCAGAAGTCCACACATTAGATCCATCAGCACAAATCTGCAAAAGCCATTTCTCACTGAGTGGATGATGATGCAATGTATTAGTCTTCTATCACCGTCTCTCTGATTATTTTCAAAGACATAGCTACTTATCATTAGTAATCTAGTTAGCGCTAGTAGAAACAGCAGCAGCAGCAAACATCCTATATACCCTCCTAACCCCACCTCATTCTTGTAAGATGTTGCTACTATTTGAATTATTATCCCATTTGTAACTTAACCTCAAATAGGAGATTATGGGTTTCTTTTTCTTTCTTTCTTTTTCCCAATGGGGCTAAAGCCAGCAGGGAATCTTCATTAAAATTCACCATAAGGCCCATTTGTTTGCCATTTCCCTTCCCCCAAGTCACATATTCCTCCCACCCTGCTGTGAACTGCTCAGAGCAGAGGAATGACCCGTGGAATCTCATGGTCCTGTGGAGGTCCAAATCAAGCTGCTCCTGTTTGCCAAATAAAGATGACATATATTTACTGTCTCTGGACACCCCTCCAAATAGTAGTATATTAACAACTTTATTTTATTCTGTATTTTAGGAAATGACATCACTTTCCTCATGAACAGGTGCAAATACTGCTGACATTTAGAACACTCCTCAAAGGTAGGGACTAAGGATCTAGGCTTGCATGATTGTTAGTTCTTACTGGAGACCAATATCAGAGGGCATTCTTGGGTGGTTATGATTGTTGTTTGGTTATTGCATTCTTCCTCTCTGTTCTGATGAGACATAACTATGCCAGAGTCATACTTCATATTCATCTATAGGAACATCTGGCCCATGTCTAACATTTAATTTCCACACCATTAGAGTCAAACAATACATGTACATCAGTAGATAATGTAATGCATTATCACACAAGGCAGAGAGTAGCAATTTATTAGCCTAATTTAAAATAGCCTTCAGCAAAAAATAGTGCATCTTAATTCAGAGTTTTGAATGGAATGACATGTTTTCAAGTAAAATTCAAAGGTATATACTCAGACATGCTTTGGAAAAAGTTTCCTACATATATTGTCTTCTGCATTATTCAAAGAGGGAAGATCAATTCTGTTTTTTATGTTCCAAACAAATCTAATCCATAATAATACAAAAAAAAAAAGATAGCCTTGGGAGAAAATAAGAAAAGGAATTCCTTGGAACTTAGAAATCACAACTTCAGTGTACAGGCTGCTAAGAATCTCTTTGCACATACTTAAAATCACAAAAAATTTTTTGCTTTGAATGTAGCATGAATTTTGTCTCTATTTCCTCTCTAAGACATTTTCATTACTATTTTAGGTTTGTAGACAATGAATATGTAGAGTGTTAGTTTGTCTTTGTAGGAGAATATTATAACTTTTATGAGAATTTAAGTGATGTAATATTAGAAATTAGCTTAAGCTATACAGCTTGCAAAAATCATTGTAATTATTACAAACATTCAAATATCTTCTCAGTTCTTATTAATGAAAACCAACCTCTGCTTTTTTAACATATATTTGATATAGGAAGATACCCAGTGCTTGTTAACACTGACAAAAACCTTCTCCACTTCCTTAAATAATACAATGGAAATTATAGTATATGTTTAGAGCATATATAGATTAGCACAAATTCTAAATTCTGTGACACTTACCAGCCTCACCAGCATAGTCATAAAGCACATTGCATATGACAATTCAGCCTTAGAAGAGATGGAGAAAATTTGTCATCTTGAGGTCCTCAATAGTACTTAAGCTGCTATTGAGACTTCTCTCAGCAATGATATGCAAGTCCATGGCCAGGCCCTGTGGTGAATGCAAATGACATAATTTTTATGAGCTCTCAGATTAATGGAAGAAGTAAGGGATGCACATACGTAACCAGAATACATAGTATAAAGTGCTGAATGCCATAAGAAAGTTGGAAAAATGCTGCGGGAGATAAGGGAGAGAGGAACTGTTTCTGGCTATGGGCAACAGAAAGGCTTCAAAAAAGGAATTAGCTTTGTGCTGGAACTTGGAGGACAGGCTACATACTGGAAATGTTCAGTGATACAGCCCAGAAGACAAGGTCCTGGTTTCTAAACAGAGTCACCGAGGGAGTACAGAATTAATGTGGATCATCCTGACCCCAAGTCCCCACATCCTACTACTAAATTTTCTCCTGATAGTACTAATCCTTAGCTTGAATTCATCAGTTAGGTTAGAAATATTTGCTCCAGTTCAGCTCTTGAGATCTTATATCTGAAACCTATATAGTGATTAACATTTTGTTCCCCTCTATCATACTCTGTCATTGTATGTGATCAATTTGGTTTGGTATTGCTACCACCTGTGCTGTGACTAAAGTGGGAGCAAATGCAGAAACCACCCAGGATGTTAAAATTTTGTACTAATCCCTGACTGCTTGAACTAATTCCAGTGAACTTCAACCTTTTACAAGTCAGTTCCCAAAATATATTGTTACCGTTGATAGTCTTCAAATGAGTTTGTGGCTCCCATTGGCATAACTTTATCCCAAAAGCCTTGAGCTTATCATATATCCAGTAATTTTGTCAGCAATCTCAAATAACTATTTACATGTGCCATACCTTATGCCCAATCTGTGGCACAGGGGCAGATATGCAAATTAGGTCTCCCAGTCTTCCAAAGTTTTCTAAAGCTGGGCGTGTATTGTGACCTTGAGTTTCATCTTTCTGATATATATTATAATAAATGTAACAAAATAAGTTAAAAATAAGGGTAAAACTTAGAAATTCACCTTCCCAGTCTCCATTCCTCAGCCTCAGTCTCATTTCCCAGAGACAATTACATTTAAATATTTCTAATTTTAGTTCTAGTGTTTGTCACTATAAGTACTGGGCTTTAGATAGCTTATACAGACTCTATTCTACAAAGAAGAGAAATTTAGTTCCCTTACTAGAGTCTTCTACTATTTTCATTCTGATTTACACTATTTTCAGTTTTTCAAGTGGTTGCCTTCATAATTTTAAATGATACTACTCCTTCAATTTTGAGATTTCAACATTGAAAATCATACAAGATTCTTTCTTCTGCTCAATAATATTGAGTGTCCACATGGATCAAATGCTGCACTGGATTCTAGCAATAAAATGAGTAAAAACAGACATAAATCCTGCCATAGTGAAAATCACCACTTAATGAAAAGGGTGATCAATAATAACAAAACAAAATAAATTATAAGTATGGCCCAAAATAAAATCATTATGAGATAAGTCATGAGAATTTATATTAAGGAGGTCAGGGATAGTTTCTCAGAAGAGACCACCCTTGATAAGAAATCTGACCAATGAGTAGGATTTAACTATGTGGAAAATTGTAACAAAAGCTTTCTAAGCAGAGGAACAGCTTGTGTAAAGACCCTGTGGCGGAGAAGTAATGATGAGTGTCAGTGGGACTCAAGTGGAGAAAGTCAAGAACTGCAGAGACATAAAAAAGAAAAGATAAATATCGACGGGCCATTTGGAACTTTGCAGCGTTTATAAAGGAGTTTCGCCTTTATCTTAAGATCGAGGAAAAGTCACTGAATTCTGATCAAATCATGATCAGAATAAGGTTTTTGAGAGTTTACCCTAATCACAGCTTAGTGGATGTAAAGAAATAAACTGAAATTTTATTTCTTTCCCTATAGATCTTATTGCTCAGTCTTAACATTGCTTTCAAATTGGCAATAATTTTATTATTTTTATTAGCTTATAACTATACATAAGCCTTCAATATTTCCTCTGTAAATTGAGTGTAAATGTTAAAAACAATAAAAATATCTACTACCCTATGTCCTAGCAATCCCATTCCTAGGTATTTTCCCATCCACAAATGAGTGCACACATCCACCAAAATATTGTGGAAAGATGTACATAACAGACTCATTTATGACAACCAAGAACCAAAACCAAGTCCAATGTCCAACAACAAAAATGGCTAAATTATAGCATGTAAAGAAATACTACACAGCAATGAAAAGAGAATGAACAACTGGTAAACACAATGACAAGGATGACTCTCACCATGGCAGAAATTAGACACAAAATAATACACACCATTGGATTACATTTGGATGAAGTTTAAGAACTGGCAAAACTAATGAATGAAGAAAGAAGTGTGAATGGTGATTACTATTTTGAGAATGGAAGGGTATGACTAGAAAGGAGCATAAAGACTACTTTTGGGTGCTGGAAATGTTATATATTTTCATCTTAGTAGTGTTTACTTAGGTGTATACATCTTTAAAACTTGATCAAACCTCCTAAAGATTAGTGAACTTGATACTCATTTGACCACATATATTCTACCTCAGTAAAAAATGTAAAAAACAATAAACAGCATTTAAAATACTAAGATATTGCAAATATGTCATCCAGATCCAAGTGAGATATCTGGCACATATTCATATGTACCCCTGCAAGGAGATTATCTTAAGAGTGAAAGTCAAATTCATTCTTTAAAAAATATTCTATCACTTTCTCAGAATCATGCCATATGGACAGTGAACTTCCAAAGTCTATATGTCAGAAAATGTCTTTATTTCACTCTGACTTTATTAATTGTTTGGCTCCAAATCATTTTCTGTCAGAACATGGAGAGAGTTGTTGCATTGTTTTCTAGAATATGGTGGTGTTAATGAAAAGTTTAAAGTTATTTTGAGTTTTATAACTTTTAAAATTTTATTTGAAAGCTGTAAGAAATTTTTTTACACACAGTGTTCTGAAGTTTCACCATAATTTATGTAGATACATTAGATTTCTACTGCAGCTTAACAAATTACCACAAATGTAACTTTAAAATAATACTCATTTATTATAGCACAGTTTGTGAAGGTCAGAAGTCCAGGAAAGGCCAGCTGAATCCACAGCACAGAGTCTCTCAAGGTTAAAATCAAGGTGTTTACTAAGCTACATTCTCAACTGGCTAGGGAAGCGTCGACTTCCGCACTTCCTCACGTTTCTGGCAGAATTCACTTCCTTGAAGCTGTAGAATTTATGGAAGCTTGCTTTTTCAAAGACAGCCATAAAAAGAGAATCTCTTCTTCCTGTCTCTAGTCCAGGGAGCCTTTTTAAAGGACTTGCTTGATGAGGTCAGGCATACCTAGAATAATCTCCCTTTCGATTAACTAAAAGTCAACTGTCTGGGGACATTAATTCTATCTGAAAACATTCCTCATCTTTGCCACATAACGTAACCTAGTATGGGAATGACATCTATCAGAATCAGGGGTCTCTCCCTATATTTAAGAAGAAGAGATGCCATAGGGCATGTACACAGTGGGTGGGATTCCTGGGGGGTATTTTAAAACACTGCCTATCATGTATTTTTCACACAATTCCTTTTCCTTTTTTTCTTTTTCTTTTTTTTTTTTTTTGAGATGGAGTCTCCTTCTGTCATGAAGTCACCAGGCTGGGGTGCAGTGGTGCAATCTCAGCTCACTGCAACCTCCGCCTCCAGGGTTCAAGTGATTCTCCTGCCTCAGCCTCCCGAGTAGCTGCATGCGACTACAGGTGCGCACCACCATGCTGGCTAAGTTTTGAATTTTTAGTAGAGACGGGGTTTCACTATGTTGATCTGAATGGCCTTGATCTCTTCACCTCATGATCTGCCCGCCTTGACCTCCCAATGGGCTGGGATTACAGGTGGGAACCACTGCACCCAGCCCTTTTTGATACTTTGATAACCACAAAATTCTGAATAATACTAAGCTCAAATAATTGTTGAGTAAAGAAATAAACAGATACTTTACAGCTCCTTTCAAATCTGGAGATGTGAATCTTTACTCTGCCCAAAGAAATTTTCCTGTTGCATCTTCAATAATGTGTTTTACTTTTTTTGTGAACACTTTGATTGATATATTTTAATAAATATTATTCGTAGCTCAATATTTTCACCCATTTAAAAATTTTTTTTGTCTTTTTCTTTAAGTTCTATATATATGTAGAGAGATATTTATGAATATTTTGTATCACCAACTTTAACAATTGGTGTCCAAGTTGTTATTCAGTTATCCTATCCAGTATTTTATTTTGACAATCATACGCATTTCTAAGGACCAGTTCTAGTTATTTTATCTTACTCAATTCTGGATATAATGGCTTCTTAGATCTCTCTGAGAATACCAAAATGATCATGTTTAAGTTTTCTTCCTGAATTACCTATTTCTTTCCAGAATCAAGTTTCTTTTTATAAGGCCCCTTGTTGCTGCTTCTACGCATGTATCTGGTGATTCTTGATTATCCACTCACAGTTGTTCATGAACCACTAAGTAATTTGGATATAGTGGATGAGTCTGTCTCCAATGCGCCATGCTCTTTCCATCTTTGTACTTGAGCTCATACTGTGACTCCATCTGCATCTGTTAGGCCTTCTTAGTTCCAAAATTCACAAATAGCTCCCATCTTTTAGTATTCACTTACAATGAATAGCACACAGTACATGGTGTAGAAGAGTTTTTTATTTTAATTTTTAGAGACAAGCTGGAATGTCACCCAGGCTGCGGTACAGTGGACTGATCATAGCTCCCTGCAGCCTCAAACTCCTGGGCCCAAGTGATCATTCCATCTCAGCTTCCCAAGTAGTTAGGACTACAAGTGTGTGCCGCCATACCTGACTAATTTAAAAACAAAAACAAGAACAAAACCCCAAAACTTTTATAGACGGGGTCTTGCTATGTTGCCCAGGCTGGTCTTGAACTCATGCGCACTCAAGCGATCCTCCTGCCTTGGCCCCCCAAAGTGCTTGGATTACAGATATGAACCACCATGGCTGGCTTCCAGTTTGGAACCTAATATCAGTTGAACTTACATTAGCAAGTCACTGATGTGGTTTGCCTCTGCAACTTGTGGTCTGTTTTTCTATTATTCTCCCTTGAAATAGTGGGATGACTGCAGGCTTTGTCTACATGGGTAAAGTGTGCATTGTAGCATGACTGGTTTTAGTATGTATCAAAAGGATCCAGCCAGTTGGTTTAGGGTCCAGCCAATATGGATGGACTTACTCTGGTGTGTGATGTCATCCATTACTCTGGGAACATATTATCGTTTTCCCATCTTGGTCAGATCTGCCTTCCTTTTAAAATATCTTGTCTGTTGGACGCTTTACATTAGTCTCTGCTCTACTTTTTCATGTATCAGCACCTGTATTTCTAGTTCTCCTCTGGCAAACTGTTGCATTTCCTTAATGGCAGCTCTCTGCTTGTATCACAGGATAGAAATGGCTATGATTCACATGGGGAAGTGTGTCTGGGGTGCCAAGACATTAGTGGCTCAGTTGTTTCATAGAGAGTATGTGAATTAATTCCTTGATAACTACCGTAACCCATTTCTGCTCTCACTGCTTGACAGTTCTGAGCATATGGACTTCTTCTTCTCTGCCAGAAAGAAGAGCTTCCACTCTTATTGCATCATTTGACTCTGTTCTGGTGGTTTATTATTAATAAGATTCCATCTCCTTTCTATCTTTCAGGTGAATGCTAGATCAGAAAATTCTTACTAATTGAGAGCAGGACTTAATGCACAAGCAAAACTTATTATATCATGGTTCTTTTAATCAATCTTTGACTATCTAGTTTGCAAACAATAATAAGTACTGTAGAAGATCAAAAGGAAGAAAAAGGTCTCGTCATCCCAGGACTTCGGAATCTAGGAGGATTCAAATAATAATAATGAAGGAATAAGAACATTAAGAGGCACAAAAGAAATAAATGAGCATGTTATGAATCATATAGAATCAAACTTTTGAACTGACTACTGCTGAAAAGCCTGATATGTTTGAATCATGAATTAGGGCCCATGCCAGTGAGGAGCTACCATGACCTCATTCCCAAGCTGTGTGTAGGATAAAGTTGCTAAATCTGAAGGGCTGGTAGCTCAAGAGGATAATGTCTAACAGTGATGAAGCTATTGCTCAAATAAGTGGAACGAGTTTCAGGCTCTTCCCAGGTGCTGCCTTGGGCTTCTCTGTAAGTTATTATATGCTTAGTAATTGAGGGTAAGACTTAAAGCACAAGCAAAACTCACTATATCATGGTTCTTTTAATAGAAAAACTATTAAAAAAATATAATAAATATGATAAAAACTATTTACTCATAGCATATATATTTCCTCCTGATATCTAATTATGTGCTTACTTTCATTTCCCTTTCTTATTTAGCATAGATGTACAGACCTGGATTTGAGTCCTTCATTCATTACTCATGAACTGGTTAATCTTAGTTGAGTTCTTAAGTCTCCTTAACATCCCACTTATATAAAATAGGGTCGATAGTAGGACCTAATAAATAGGATTGTTTTGAGGAAAGTACACAGTACCTAACAAGTAATAAGAATTCAATAAATGCTAGTTACTTTTACTATTTATGTTTTTTGCCATATTTATTTATTTAATAGAAAACCTATTGTATTGTCAGGAGTAAATATATAATGCACCAGGGCACATTCGTTTTCTGTTTCTGTGCAATAAATTACCACAAACCCAGCAAGTTAAAACAGCACAAATTTATTATCTCACAGTTTCCATAGGTCAGAAGTCTGGACATGGCAAGACTGGTTTCTCTGCTGAGGGTCTCATAAGTCTGAAATGATGGTGTCAACCAGACTGAGTTCTTGGCTGGAGACTCTGGAGAAAAACTGACTTCCAAATTCATTCTCATTTTTGGCAGAATTCAGCTTCTTGCAGTTATAAAACTGAGGTCTTTGTTACTTTGCTAGCTGTCAGCGTGGGGCTGCTCTCAGCTCCTAGAGGCCACCCTTACCATATGGCCCCCTTTCTATTGCAGTTGTTGTGCCAAGTCAAATCCTGTCATATTTCAAGTCTTTAACTTTGTCTTTGTCCTCTAGACCCAGATTTAAGGGGCTCCTGTGATTAGGTTGGGCCTATCCAAATCATCTCCCTTTTGGTTAACTCAGAGTCAACTCATTAGCATCTCAAATTACATCTGCAAGATCTTTGCTGTGTAACTTAACCAGAGTGATGTCCTTTCATATTCAAGCATTCCTCTTACAGTTAAAGGGAAGAAATTATACAAGAATGGGTCCTTGAGAATCATTTTAGAATTATGACTATCACACAGGGTCTCAGAAATTGCATTCCCCATGACACCAACACTAAAGGAGGAGAAAAACTATTAAACATCCCCTTCCCCTTCCTCCATTCATATCTACCCCCATTAATTTCATCCATGCGCAGCCAAACTCCTCTGAAAAGAGAAAAGCAAGAAATTCCTTATTGTGGTGAGAGGATTCTGCCCTTGCACTTTGTATTGAGGTGTATTTTTACTAGGCTAAATCAGCAGTATGAGGGACTTAAGGTAAGAAATGCTTTACTTTTTCTATTCTTAACCTGAGAATCAACCTGAAAACCCTGATCCCCCTACCAAGAAAAGGGAAATGAATCAAATTTACATTGACAAAGTATCTACAATAGGCATGGCACAAGCTTTACATATTTATATATAAGTTCACTTCCTTCTCAACAGCATGTCTGAATATTATCTCCATTTTATGGAAGAGAAACCTAGGAGATAAAATAACCTGCTCAAGGCCACAGAAGTGAAATAAAGAAGCTAGAACTTTCATCTAGGCTGAAGATTTTTAAATATGTTAGTACAAGCCCTAGATGTCAGCTACTAAAAAAGACAACTATTTTTATTAGCAGATGTGAGACAGGCATGAGGATGTACAAGTTACTTTGCTTAGCATCATGAGTAAAGCTTCATTGACCTTCAAGGAAAGTGTCTAAAGATCTAAATTTAGTTCTAGGGCTTGCCCTACTAAAGCAGTCATCATACTGGTAAAATTCTCATTCTCATTCATCCGCAGACCATAAGCCAGTGTCCCAACTAGGGACTTGAAGATGAGTCTACAATGATGACCAGAGTGGTGCTGAGTGAATTTCATTGCTCCTTTCCTAGTCAAGAAGGCTTAAGTAATAGTGTGAGAAAATACCTGAAACCCCAAACCCTGGTGGAAAAGACACTGCTGTCATGGCAACATTCTAAGTATATTTTATTTATTCATTTTTTTACAGAAAAAATATTTACAGTGGTTTACACAGATTTTTAAAATATGGCAAACTAACATAAATAGTAAAAGTAACTAGCATGTATTGAATTCTTATTACTTGTTAGGTACTGTGTACTTTCCTCAAAACAATCCTATTAATTAGGTCCTACTATTGACCCTATTTTATGTAAGTGGGATGTTAAGGAGGCTTGAAAACACCATCAAGATTAACCAGTTGATGAGTAATGAATGAAGGACTCAAATCCAGGCCTGTATATCTGCGGTAAACAAGAAACGGAAATGAGAGTAAGGACATAATTAGATATCAGGAGTAAATATATATGCTATGAATTACTATATACTTGCTAACCGAAGGAGACAAATTGAACTTAAAACTTTCAGATGGTACAAAGAAAGAAAACTGATATATCACTAGCCTCAATGTCTATTTCTAGTGTTCCTAAGATAAAATCCATTACTCAACTATATATGACCAGTGTAAACATACTCAGTATGACAAGTAAAAACATTCTTTTTGATTTTGGGGTTTTTTTGTTTGTTTTCTGTTTTTTGTTTGTTTGTTTTTTGTTTTTTGTTTTTTTGTTTTTTGTTTTATTTGAAATGGGGCCTTGCTCTATTATCCAGGCTGGAGTGCAGTGGTGTGATCATGGCTCACTGTAGCCTTGTAGCCTCGATCTCCTGGGCTCAAGCAATCCACCCAACTCAGCCTCTTGAATAGCTGGGACTTCAGGCAGTATATACTCCCCACCACACCAGGCTAAGTTCTAAGCTTTTCTTTTTTTTTTAAATTTTTTTTGGAGAGACAGGATCTTACTATGTTGCTCAGGCTGGTCTCAAACTTCTGGTATCAAGTGATTCTCCCACGTCAGCCTCCTAAAACAATGAGATTACAGATATAAGCCACTGGTCCTGGCTAAAAAACATTCCATTTAGAATATTTGTGGAGAGCACCCTGCATTACTGTACGTATATCTAAGAGCTAATATTGCTGAACATTTATTCTGGGTCAGGCAGTTTATGTTTGTTTTATCCTTAATTCTTATCATCCTGTGGTGTGAGTACTATTATTATTCTCATTTTACACATGAGCAAATTGAGACTTAGAGAGATGATATATAATAGGTCCAATGTTGCATAGCTAGTAAGTGGTAATGTCAAGATTAAATTTAAGTAGTCAGATAGAACTTGTAATCACTATGCTATGTTGCCTCCAATTAGCAATTTATCTGTAGCCTTACAGTAGTTTATTGGTGTTGTTTCTTATAGCATTACTAAATATACATATTAATCCAAAGTACAGGACAGTTAAGCAAAAAAGCAATTGTTAGGAGTCAATATAATGGAGTGTAGGCAGAGAAATATTCTATCAGTCCAGGGATAGATTTCCTAGTGCTTGGAGCATGAATTCTCAACATGGGCAATACCATCCAAAAGCAGATGATTATTTGTTCTTAGGAGGCAAGAAAATCTTAGATCTTAAAATAGCTTGTAGACTTCTAAAGGGCCACAGTACATAAATATATACACCACTTATCTCTGATATTCAAGTTTCTCTAGGAGCAGGAAGGTGATAAGGAGAAAAATGCCTAAAAAGGCTCCATAAGGGACCAATTTAAAAAGCAAAAGGTTGAGAAATAACTGTTTAGAGAAATAGATGGACTGCATGTTCTTCAGATTATTTTCATAAATATTATTTCTCTCACCTGCAGATTTGATAGCTACACAGTATCACCACATTCCAGACTGTCTATTCCCATAGGATCAAAAGTGTAGTTAGGCTGTTACCAGTTGAATACAAATAGTTACGCCCAAGCAGGTATCTGTGAAGGGATAGATTTGACATTTTCACTTGATAACTGATTTGCCCAACAACTCAGTTATTAGGTCACTATTAGGTCGGTATTAGGACCCAAATGCCACTTTTGCTAGAAGTCTATAGATCATGCCAAGATTCTGCTTATAATGGATTCAAAATTACTTTATACGACATAAATACATAAGTGCTCAAAGGTGCAAAATTTTATTTCAAATGTTCAGAATAATGTTAGTTTAAAAGTTTTCTGCTACTGGGAGGGAAACAAAAACCCTCATCTTATTTAAAGGACTAACAATACATACCTCTGAGTAAACTATCCCTCCCCCACTCCCACAACTTTTGAATGTGCTTCTAAAAAACATTTCACTTGTTCATGGAACATCTACCAAGGTAATGGCTTCAGATTTAGATTAATTAAATCATAGCTGTCTTTTCTGGCAAGAATCAGATTGCAGTTTTGGTGGTCCATTAATTCCATCCCCAAAAGGATGATGGAGTAAGTTAATTCAGCTTTCTCCTATCTGGTCAGGGATTTTGCCCTACGTCTAAGCTAATAAGTAAGGCTGCTACTGCTTCGTGAATGCTAGTAGAAGACACAAGACTCCTCAATCAGAGACAAAAGACTTTATTAGTCATGGCAAAGCAAGCAACACAAGCACCAGCATCTTTGCATCAGTTCTCCCTTGATCCCCATGTTCCATAGGAGTGATGCATAGAGCCCAAGTTGATGCAGTGACTTTGTCTTACAGCCAAGGAACACTTAGATTGGAAACCTGCTGTTTTATAGCAAGCAGTAAGCAAACCTGCTCTTTGTTCCAGAACAACACATTATCTTATCCCTTAAGGTTGCTTGCTACAAACACAACACTGAAAAATGACCAGGTAAGAGTCATGAGGGCCTTGAATTCTTTGCATATTGAGCAAGAAAGCAGGAACAAAAGATACCTATGCAGAAGTGTCTCCCAACATCTCTCCTCTGGAGTTCTCTTTACTCTGATTTCAATGAGATGTGATTCTTCCAAAAAAATAGTGTGGATACATTTCATCATCATACTTAACTCCTTGTCCCAATACCCTTATTTCCTGTGGGCTTTTTCTGACTTAGGGAGAGGAATTTCCTGCAAAGAGTAAGCTGTCATAATTTCCCACTCTACTATGGTCTATATTAATTGTCTATATGTAAATTAAATTATTCACCTTATAAAAAGATGCTAGCAAATTTGAGAAAACAATCATCTATATTTGAGTTGCCTCAAAATTTATAAGCCACTTTCTGAGGTCGAGGTGGGTGGATCACTTGAGCCCAGGAGTTCTATACCAGCCTAGGTAATATAGGGAGATCCTGTCTCTACAAAAAAATAACAAAAATTAGCCAACCATAGTGTCACACACCTATGGTCCCAGCTACTTGGGAGGTTGAGGTGGGCATATCCCCTGAGCCTGGGAGTCTGAGGCTGCAGTGAGCTATTACTGCACCCCTGCACTCTGGCCTGGGTGACAGAGTGAGACCCTCTCTTAAAAGAAAATTAGAAGCACTGAAAGAGTAGATAAAAGCATGTTTTCAGGAAGCTGGACAAGGTAAATTCTAAACTCTCAACTTGGGTTTCTTTGGTATGCTTAAGCATTAGTACCCATTATAAACTTACAGTTATTTCTAATTGTACTTACCCACACAGTCTTTTGGAAAATGACAATGCTACTCAGTAGGAAGATAATATTTATTGATACTAAATTAATATTGTTGGAATAATCTTTTCATCAATATTACAATGCCCTCTTTTCCACAAATAGACATAAGAGCCCTATTTTCCTACAGAGCATTATCAATTCTTATATATTGAATTTTTAATTTAAATAGATTTATTAACAGTTTAAACATAAATGACTAGCAAAATAATCAAAAGAATTAGTGTCTCTAGGAAGCAAAGTAGGTAAAGAGGAAGTTACAATACATTTTATTTGACTCCATGCAATATCTTTGCAGCAGGGTATAGATATTTTAAGAGGTGTGTCTTGAGTCCAAACAAAAAAATACAAAGGACTCTTGCATCCCAGGAGAATTTATATTTAAACTAAGCTATTTGTACTGGTTGCCCAAGACATATTTTAGCACAGTATTTTTGTGGCTCTCATTTCTAGAATGATTTATTTGTGTTTTGCCATGTGTAGCTAGGTTCTGGTGAAATCAGATGATCAAATATTAGCATCTTACTCAGTTTGTGTGTTATAGACATGGCCTTATGTACAAGTTTGCTTTTCTTCTTTTTGCACTGGAAATTTTGTATTCTTTCCTTGATATTATAACTGCATTGAGCTCCTATTTAGAAATAATCTATGGTCAAGAAACCAAGGATTTAAGTTCCAAAGCACATTAGACTCATAAAACTGGTATAGTCAAACACCTGAATCACTTAGATTAAAAATATAAAGAAAAAGAGAAGGTGCTTAAGTTAAAACTGCCTTGGGGCACCAGCAAGTTACGGGTTGGTGGGTTTTATAAGACTATTTACTATGCCATTCAATTAAAAAAAAGAGAGCAGTTACCATGGCAACACCACATCTAATGCTGCTTATGCTACCTCTGAGATACAAAATACCTTCTTCCAGGGACACATTGACCAATGCAGCCTGTTATGGGAAGTTTTTTATGCCTAACGTTAGCCTGGTAAGAGAAAAACTGTATTTCAAGCATGTAAGGAATATACAAACACACACACATATCTTAGTTTGCAACATTCAAATATCAGAACACATTTGAACTCATTTTCTTTCTTCTCCAACATTTTTAAGGATGAAATTGTTTTTCTAAACTTCCGAGAAAATAAAATTCATTTAAGAGAAACATGTATAAATAGTTTTGCTGATATATGGGCATAGAAGTATTTTTAAATCTTCCATAAGAGCTACCAAATATGTATAATTTTTTATTGAAATAACACTTTGAGCTCCTGACTATTAACACAGAAATTTGGATATTATTCATGTTTCAGTAAATTATATATTAACTCCTGGCCAGAAAAATATGTTAAAAGTCCTATTCATTTTAAAAAAAATTAAACCTCTTACATGAAATAAAATAATTATTTAAGGAATTAAAAAATAGTTTGGCTAAATAGTAAAGAATATGGCCTCCATTAATCTCACAAAAAGAAATTAAATAAATATCAAAGAAAAATATGAATACATAATAAAAACAAAACATTTTATTGTAGAAGATAATGCCTTTTCTACATTATCTCTCAGGTGAACTTTAAGAAAGTGAGTGGGATGCAACAGATTCTGACTTTTTTCTAAACAATAGGCAAATATGCACCAATAAGTATTTTCTTATTCAATGGTGTTTTTAAATAGACCCACGTAAGGACTGTCTTAATGACTATCCAATACCATGGGGTACTGCACTCAAATCCAATGGCCACAGCAGAAACAAATACCTAACAAAGGCAGAAGTTATATATCAGATACTTTATCTGTTTCATATATACTTCTATAGTTACCAATTTGACATTTACATTCCTACTCACTTCAGAAAAAAAGACTTAGTATAGTTGTTGCATGAATATTAGTGTGCTTTTAATGCAAAGGTGGTGTATAACCCAAAGGTTTAATGCTTGCTCAGAACTCAAAGGTAGACTGTTATCAATGTAAAAATAACTTCTTTTTTAACAAAAAAAGTAAACAAAGTAAAAGTTTGTTGGAAAGTAAAAATTATTGTTACTTCAATCACAAAATCATATTTTCATGCAGAAACAATGTAATAAATACAGTTTAAGCTCCCTGGAAGGCTCATAAAGCCTATTTGATCTAGGATATAACAGAACTGCTTTAGACTTGCAATAAAATATAATTGGCTATACCACATATATAATCAAAACATAAAGTTGAAGAATAAATCATTTTTATTACAAATGCTAATATTTGAGAAATTACATTTTATTTCAGCAAAATAATAGACTAATTAGAACTTTTTGGAGCTTTGAAGAAAACTAGAATCCTTTCAAAAATTTATTTATTCAATAATTATTCAGAGAGCACCTACTCTGGGGCATGTATTGTTCTAGGGGCTACAAAAATAACAATATAGATAAAATTTCTAAGACCTTATTACAATGGCAGAAATAAATAATGAAGAAATAAACAGCAATGAAAACACAAAATAATTTTCATTGTCACATATGCTGCAAAGTAAATAAACTATATGGCAATGATAGAAAGTAACTGGGGAAGGCCGCTGAAGAGGCAGAGAACAGAGATGATTGTTGAATTAAATGTTTAAAAGATAAGCAATATGAATTATAAAAAGAAACATAGAAACCAATTTCTTTCAGTGAAGGTCCTATTTGGGATGTCAAGATGATAGAATGGGAAGTTTCAGCCTTCAACTCTCCCTCCACCCCCAACCCCCACCCAGAAACACTGATTTTAACAACTACACATGATAGCAATGCTTTTATGGTAGCCCAGTCATTTAGTTAAAAGGTTCCAGCACCTCAATGAAGTGAAAAAAAAACTGAAGAATAAATACACTAAGGAGAGTAAGAATAGCTTCACTTTACCCATATTACCCCTGCCCAAGTGCAGCACAGCTCAATGCTAAGAGATTCACTCAGCCTGTGATTTCTCCTAATGAGAAAAATGGAGACCGAAATGAGTACCTGGCTTCCCCAGTCTTCTGGGATGCTATCCAGGAGGCTCACTTCTGTTTCACCCCACCCAAAACACAGGGAATACGCAGAGCAAAAACATCCGGGGGCAGCTAGGAGCAGGGACAAGAAGAGAGGCATCGTGGCAACTGGCACACAAATCTCAACAAGCTGCAGATCCTACTGGCTGGGGTGAAGACTCTGCCCGGATCTCCAAACGCGAGTCTCATGGGGTGTCTGAACTGTGAACACCCAACAAGCTGACATATATCCCCAGCACTCCGCATGCACCACTTGCTGTGGCTGGCATCCTGAGCACACCATAGACATCAACATGTATGTACTCCCCCCATGGAGAGTACACATGAACTACCACAGATTGCATGTGAGCTTCCACACATAGGACACATACATTAGCAGGCAGCTCTGGTGGATCAGGAGAAAGTGCAGAGCCAGGAACCTTCCCGTCACTGCCCTAAGGAAAATAAACAGAGTCCAACCTGCTTTGTGGGACTGAGAAAGCACACAGTTCTAAGACACCTCCCTCACCCCGCACCCCTCCCCACCACCACCACCACTGCGAAGGAACAAGAGAAATGGGAAAGGCACATTCATAGAAAGGTCTGAGAGGCCGGTCATAGTGGCTCATGCCTGTAATCCCAGCACTTTGGAAGGTCGAGGCGGGTGGAAATATGAGGTCAAGAGATTGAGACCATTCTAGTCAACATGGTGAAACTCCATCTCTATTAAAAATACAAAAATTAGCTGGGGGCGGGGGGTGGGGGGTGGCACGCGCCTGTAGTCCCAGCTACTAGGGAGGCTGAGGCAGGAGACTTGCTTGAACCCAGGAGGTGGAGCTTTCAGTGAGCCAAGATCGTGCCACTGCACTCCAGCCTGGGCAACAGAGTGAGACTCTGTCTGAAAAAAAAAAAAAAAAAAGACCTGAGAGACCCCCAGAATCTCTAGCCAGGCTGATTGATAAAAGTTTTGTGGGTTTTTTTGTTTCTTTGTTTGTTGGTTTGTTTGTTTTATAAACTAGTTAGCTAGACTGGAGGATGTGATTGCTCCTTCAACTGCAGCAATGAAAGTCTTCAAGAAACATGAAAGGAAGACGGTAACACAAAGCTTCTGGGAACATAAAAAAATCAAAGAAACATGACACCATGAAAGGAACAAAACAGCTGAATGGCTGACTCCAAAGAAATGTGGGTATGAATTGCCTGACAAAAAGGTCAAAATAATTGTCTTTTAAAAACTCAGTGAGCTACAAGACAACAACAACAAAAAAACCACAATTAATAAAATCAGGAAAGTTATGTATTAACAAAACTAGAAATTCAAGAGAGGTATAAATCATAAAAGGGCAGAAATTCTAGAGCTGAAGAATAAAATGACTCTACTGAAAAATTAAGGAGAGTGAAACAGCACAATGAAGTAGTAGAAAGAATAGGCAAACTTGAAGACAGATAATCCATTTCAAATTATCCAGTCAGAAGAACAAAAAGAATAAAAATAGTGAAAAAAAGTACTTTGAGATTTATGGGACATCACAAAGCAAACTAGTATACACATTAATGAGAGTCCAAAGGGAACAACAGAAAAATATAAAGGGGTAGAAAATTTATTTACACAAACTAGAAAACCTAGGTGAGATGGATAAATTCTTGGACATGTACACCCTCTCAAGACTGAACCAGGAAGAAATTGATTCCCAAACAGACCAATAATGAGCTCCAAAATTAAATCAGTAATAAATAGTTTACAAAAAAAAAAAAAAAAAAGCCCAGGAGCAGATGGATACATAGCCAAATCCAGCAGTACATCAAAGAGCTACTCCACCGTAAACAGATGGGCTTCATCCCCGGGATGCACATTTATTGATTTGAGTATGTTGAACAATTCAACAAATGTGATTCATCACACAAACATAACTAAAGACAAAAACCACATGATGATCTCAATAGATGGAGAAAAGGCTTTTGATAAAATTCAACATCCCTTCTTGTTAAAAACTCTCAATAAACTAGGTATTGAAGGAATGTACCTCAAAATAATAAGAGCCATCTATGGCAAACCCATAGCCAACATTATACTGAATGGGCAAAAGTTGGAAGCAGTCCCCTTGAAATCTAGGACAAGACAAGATTACCCTGTCTCACCACTCCTCTTTAACATACTATTGGAAGTCCTAGCCAGAACAATCGGAAAGAGAAGGAAATAAGGGACATCCAAATAGGAAGAGAGGAAGTCAAACTATCCCTCTTTGCAGATGGCATGATACTATATCTAGAAAACCCCATAGTCTAGGACAGAAAGCTCCTTAAGCTGATAAACAACTGCAGGAAAGTTTCAGTATCCAAAATCAATGTACAAAACTCACTAACACTCCTATACACCAACAACAGCCGAGTTGAGAGCCAAATCAGGAAGGCAATTTCATTCATAATTGCCATACACATACACACAAAAAAACCCCTAGGAATACAGCCAATCAGGGAGATGAAAGATCTCTACAATGAGAATTATAAAACACTGCTCAAAAAAATCAAAGAAAACACAAACAAATGGAAAAACATCCCAAGCTCATGGATAGGAAGAATCAATATCATTAAAATGGCCATACTGTCCAAAACAATTTACAGATTCAGTGCTACTTCTTTTTTAAAATTTTTTTATTTTTTTTTAATTATACTTTAAGTTCTGGAATACACGTGCAGAATATGTGGGTTTGTTACATAGGTATACACATGCCATGGTGGTTTCCTACACCTATCAACCCGTCATCTACATTAGGTATTTCTACTAATGTTCTCCCTCCTCAAGCCCTCCCATCCCCCAACAGACTCCAGTGTGTGATGTTCCCCTCCCTGAGTCCATGTGTTCTCATTGTTCTACTCCCACTTATGAGTGAGAACATGTGGTGTTTTCTGTTCCTGTGTTAGTTTGCTGAGAATGATAGTTTCTGGCTTCATCCATGTCCCTGCAATGGACATGAACGCATCCATTTTTATGGCTGCATAGTGTTCCATGGTATATATGTACCACATTTTCTTTATCTGGTCTATCACTGATGGGCATTTGGGTTGTTTCCAAGTCTTTGCTATTGTGAATAGTGCCACAGTAAACCTATGTGTGCATGTGTCTTTATAGTAGAATGATTTGTAATCCTTTGGGTATATATCCAGTAATGGGATTGCTGGATCAAATGGCATTTCTGGTTCTAGATCCTTGAGGAATTGCCACACTGTCTTCCACAATGGTTGAACTAATTTACACTCCCACCAACAGTGTAAAAGCATTCGTATTTCTCCACATCCTCTCCAGCATCTGTTGTTTCCTGACTTTTTAATCATTGCCCTTCTAATTGGTATGAGATGGTATCTAATTGTGGTTTTGACTTGCATTCCTCTAATGAGCAGTTTCAATCCAAAGAAGACTTTGACAATATATATTATAATCAAACTCAAAAGTAAAAGACGAAATTATGAAAACAGCAAGAGAATAGAGGCTTACATGCACAAGGGAACCTCCATAAGACTATCAGTATATTTCTCAACAGAAACCTTACATGCCAGGGAGAAGAGGATGATAAATTTAAAGTACTGAAAGAAAGAATCTGTCAACCTAGAATACAACACTTCACCTGGCAAAGTTTTCCTCCAAACATGAAGGAAAGATAAAGACTTTCCTGGACAAACAAAAGCTAAGGGAGATTATCACCATTAGGCCTGCCTTACAAGAAATAATAAAGGGAATTCTTCAAGTTCCAATGAAAAACTGCTAATTATCATGAAAACATATAAAAGTATAAAATTCACTGGTAAAGATAGGTGTATAGTCAAATTCAAAGTTAAGTTGTTACCAATTAAAATAGCCTGTTATAATCACATACACTATGAGATTTTTAGTAACCCTCCTAGCAACCAGAAAGCAAAAATGTACATTAGATACACAAAAAATAAGGACAAAAATTCAAAGTATACTACTGTAGAATATCATGAAAGGAAGACAACAAGAGAGGAAAAAAGAAACAAAAGATTTGAAAAACAACCAGAAAACAATTATCAAAATGGCAATAGTAAGTTCGTACCTATCCATAGTTTTCTTAAATTTAAATAGATTAAGTTCTCCAATTAAAAGACACAGAGTGGATGAATGGATGTAAAAAGAAAATCCAACCATAAGCTGCCTATAAGCGACTCACTTGACTGGTAAGAACACACAAAGACCAAAATTGAAAAGATGGAAGAAGATATTTCATGCAAATGGAAATCAAAAGAGAGCAAGGACAGGCATACTCACATCAGACAAAATAGACATTTAAATCAAAAACTGTAAAAATGGACAAAGGTCATTTTATAATAAAGTGGTCAGTTCATCAGGAGGTTACCACAATTGTAAGTATATTTGCATCAAACATAAAGCATGAAAATACATAACAGGAGAAAGGAGAAATAGACAATAATAAAATAATAGTAGGATACTTTAATATTCTACTTTCTGTTATTATTATTAATATGATTTTGATTTATAAATCATTGTATACTTTGTGGGGTAAAATGTAATTAATTTTTGATAGATGTATGCAATGTGGAATGCTTAAATCAAGCTAGTTCACATATTCATCACCTTGCTTACCCATCATTTTTATGGTGAGACATTTGAAATTTACTGTCTTAGTTATTTTGAAATGTACAATCAATTATTATGTGCTATAGTCACTGCTATACAATAGATCTCAAAAATTATTCTATCTGAAACTCTATACCCTTAGATCAGCAATTCCTCATTTCCTCCCTCCCACCCCACCCCATCCACAGCCTATGATAACCATCATTCTGCTTTCTACTTCTGTGATTTCAACTTTTTTAGATTCCACATAAAAGTAAGATCATACAGTATTGATTTTTCTGCAGCTGGCTTATTTCACTTAGACTATTGTCTTCTGGGTTTCTCCATATTGTTTTAAATGACAGAACTTCATTCTTTTTTAAAGGCTGAATAGTATTCCATTTTTTTATATATATATGTATATATGTATATCTGGTATGTGTATATACATACATATGTGTATATATGTACATATGTGTATATATGTACATATGTGTATATATGTACATACTTTGTGTGGATATATGTGTGTCCATATGTGTACATATACACATACACTCATATACATATATGTATATGTATCCATGTGTGTATATATGCACATATATACACATATATACACTCACCAGATATATACCTATGTGTATATATGTGTGTGTATGTATATGTATATATGTACATGTATGTATATGTATACATAGGTATATATACATATACACACACCACGAAGCTAAATGTCCATGGACAAATGAGTAAAGATGGTTTTCTTCATTCTTGTGTCCATGACCATTTAGCATAGGTATATGTGTATATATACGCGTGCACACACACACACACACACACACATACACACACCACATTTTATTTATTCATTTGTCCATGGACATCTAGTTTTGTTCTATATCCTGGCTAATGTGAATAATGCTGCAAGAACCCTGGGAAGGCAGAAACCTCTTTGACATATTGACTTCAGATTTCTTTAATATATACTCAAAAGTGAGATTACTGGCCCATAGTTAGTTCTATTTTTAGTTTTTTGAGAGACCATCATACCATTTTCTATAATGGCTGCAACAACTTTACATTCCTACCATCATTGTACAAGAATTCCACTTTCTCTGCATCCTTACCAAAAGTTATTCCTTTTTTTGATATGGGCAAAAGCTGGAAGCAGTCCCCTTGAAATTTAGCACAAGACAAGATTACCCTCTTGTCTTATTATGATTACTGTCGTATCTTATGGTTTTAATTTGCATTTTTCTGTGGATTAGTAATGTTGAGCACTTTTTCATGTACTTGTTGGCCATTTATATGCCTTCTTTTGAGAAATTTCTGTCCAGGTCCTGCTCATTTTTAAACAGGGTTATTTGTTTTCTTGCTATTTAGTGCTTTGAGTTCCTTGTATATTATGAATTTTAAAGCCTTATCAGATGTATGGTTTGCAAATGTTTTCTCCCATTCTGTTTGTTGTCTCTTCACATTGTTAATTGCCTCCTTGGCTCTTCAGAAGCTTTTTAGTTTGATGCTGTCCCAGGGGTGTGTGTGTGTGTGTGTGTGTGTGTGTGTGTGTGTGTGTCTTTTGCTTTTGTTGCTTGTGCTTTGGGGGTGCTTTCCAAAAACTCATTTCCAAAACCATTGCCTTAGAACTTTCCCGTTATGTTTTCTTCTAATAGTTTTATAGTTTCAGATCTTATGTTTAAGACTTTAATTCATTTTGAGTTGATTTTTATAAGGTGCTAGAAAAGGATCCAATTTCATTCTTCTGCATGTAGATTTGCAATTTTCTCAACGCCATTGAGGAGACTGTACTTTCTGCATTGTGTGTTATTGACACCATTGTCAAAAATCACTTGACCATAGATGCATGGGTTTATTTTTGGGCTTTTATTTTGTTTCATTGGGTAATGTGTCTGTTTTATGACAGGGCCATGCTATTGTGATTATAGTCACTTTATAATATGTTCTAAAATCAGGGAATGTGATATCTCCAGCTTTCTTTTTATTTTTTTGTTTTGTTCTTTGTTCAATATTGTTTTGTGTATTCAGAATCATTTGTGGTCCTATACAAATTTAGGAATTGATTTTTCCATTTCTGTGAAAAGTATATGAGAATTTTGATGGAAATTGCATTGAATCTGTGGATCTTTTGGGGGTAATATGGACATTTTAGTAATATAAATTCTTACTATTCTTGATCATGTGATATCTTTATTTGTATTCATTTCAATTTCTGTCATTGCTCTTTCATAGTTTTCAGTGTAGAGGACTTTTATCTCCTTGCTTATATTTACTTCTAAGTATTTAAATTTTTGTTGCTTCTTCTGATCTTCAACAAACCTGACAGAAACAAGCAATGGAGAAAGATGGAGAAAGGATTCCCTATTTGATAAGCAGTGCTGGGAGAACTGGCTAACGATACACAGAAAATTGAAACTGGACCCTTTCCATATACCTTATATAAAAATTATCTCAAGATGGATTAAAGAGTTAAATGTAAAACCCAAAACTATAAAAACTCCAGAAGAAAATCTAGGCAACACCATTCAGGACATATTCATGGGCAAAGATTTTATGATTAAATTGCCAAAATCAATTGCAACAAAAGCAAAAATTGAAAAATGGGGTCTTATTAAACTAAAGAGCTTCTGCACAGCAAAAGATACTATAATCAGAATGATCAGACAACCTACAGAATGGGAGAAAATTTTTGCCATCTATCCATCTGACAAAGGTCTAATATTCAGCATCTACAAGGTACTTACACAAGTTTACAAGAAAAAACAACCCCATTAAAAAATGGACAAAGGACATGAACAGACACTTCTCAAAAGAAGACATTTATGTGGCCAACAAACATATGAAGAAAAGCTCAACATCACTGATTATTAGAGAAATGCAAATCCAAACCACACTGAGATACCATCTCACACCAGTCAGAATGGCAATTATTAAAAAGTCAAGAAGTAGCCAGGTGAAGTGGCTCACCTTTGTAATCCCAGTACTTTGGGAGGCCAACGCAGGTGGATTGCCTGAGGTCAGAAGTTTGAAACCAGCCTGGCCAACATGGTGAAACCCTGTCTCTACTAAAAATACAAAAATTAGCTGGGCATGCTGGTGCATGCCTGTAGTCTCAGCTACTTGAGAGGCTGAGACAAGAGAATTGCTTGAATCCAGGAGGTGGAGGTTGCAGTGAGCTGAAATCCCGCCCCTATACTCCAGACTGGGCAACAGAGTGAGACTCCATCTAGAAAAGAAAAAAAAAAGTCAAGAAATAATAGATGCTAATAAAGCTGTGGAGAAATAGGAACTCTTTTACACTATTGGTGGGAATGTAAATTAGTTCAACAATTGTGGAAGACAATGTGGCAAATCCTCAGAGATCGAGAACCAGAAATACCATTTGGCCCAGCAATTCCATTACTGGGTATATACCCAAAGGAATACAAATAATTTTGTTATAAAGATATATATTCATTGCAGCATATCCAGAATAGCAAAGACATGAAATCAACCCAAATGCTTATCAATGATAGACTGGATAAAGAAAATATGGTACATATACACTGTGGAATACTATGCAGCCATAAAAAGAAATGTGATCATGTCCTTTGCAGGAAAATGGATAAAGCTGGAAGCCATTTTCCTCAGCAAACTAACACAGGAACAGAGAACCAAACATTGCATCTTCTCATTTATAATTGGGAACTGAACAATGAGAATACGTGGACACAGGGAGGGGAACAACACACACTGGGACCTGTAGAGGGAAGGTAGGGGGTAGAGCATTAGGGAAAAGAGCTAATGCATGCTGGACTTAATACCTAGGTGATGGGTTGATAGGTGCAGCAAACCACCATGGTACACGTTTACCTGTGTAACAAACCTGCACATCCTGTACACATGTACCTCAGAACTGAAAAATAAAATAATAAAATAATTTTTGTTTCTTTTGTAAATTAGACTTTTTCCCTTAATTTCCTTTTCAAATAGCTCATTTTTAGTATATAGAAAAACTACTGATTCTTATATGTTTATTTGGTATCCTGCAACTTATATTGTATTTTTATCAATTCTAACAGTGTTTTAGTGGAGTCTGTAGGATTTTCTCTATATAAAATCATGTTGTCAGCAAATAGAAGCAATTTCATTTCTTCCTTTTCTATTTGGAGAGGTTTTTTTTGCTTTCTTTTCTAATTGCTCTGGCTAGGACTTCAAGTACCCTTTTAAAGAGAAGCAGTGACAGTGGTATTCTTGGCTTGGTGCTGATCTTATAGGAAAAGCTTTCAAATTTTCATTGAAAATGATGATAACAATGGGTTTGCCATTTATATCCTTTATTGTATTGAAGTACATTCTCTCTACTAAATCTATTGAGAATTTTTATCATGAAAAGGTGATAAAATTTGTCAAGTGCTTTTTCTGCATCTATTGAGATTTTTTATTATGTAATTATTCTGTAATTTTTGTTTTTCATTTTGTTAATGTGGTATATCACATACATGGACATGTATATATTAACTATATATGGATGCAAGCATCCCAGGAATAAATCCCACTTGATCATGATGAATGATTCTTTTATAGGTTGTTGACTTCAACTTGTTAATGTTTTATTTTGTTTAGGGTTTTTGTATTTATGTTCATCAAGAATGTTGGCTTGTGATTTTTGTTTCTTTTTATGACCTTGTCTGGCTTTGCCATCAGGCTAAGGTTGGCCTCAGGAAATAAGTTTGGGAGTTATTCCTTTTGGGATCCAGAAAGATTCGTGATATAATTTTAAATCTTTTAAATTTGTTAAGATTTTTTGTGTGTATGTAGTGTAGCATATGATCAGTCTGCAGACTGTTTCATGTCCATTTCAGAAGAATACGTATTCTACTGTTGTTGGATAAAAATATTTGTTTATGATCGTTTGGTTCATTTGTTGTAAAATTCGTGCAAGTTTAATTTTTTAATTGATTTCCTGTCTAGATAATTTTTCCATTGTTAAAAGTAGAATTTTGAGGTCCTTCTACTACTATAGTATTGTAATCTCTCTCTTCAGATTATTTAATAATAGCTTTATATATTTAGGTTCTGTGATGTTTGGTCCATGTATACTTATAATTGTTATGTCCTCTTGGTGAATTAGTCCCTTTATCATATTTAGTGACCTTCTTTGTCTCTTTTTAAAATTTTGACTTAAGGTGAGTTTTGTCTGATATAAGTGTTCCTACCCTTGCTCTTTCATGGTTTCCATTTGCATGGAATATCTTTTTCTATCCCTTTACTTTCGATCTTTGTGTATACTTACTAGAAAATTGAGTCTCTTTTAGGCAACATATGATTGGATCTTGTTTTTTACTCCATTCAGCCAATCTGTATTTTTATTAGATAATTTAACCCATTTAAATATAAAGTAATTATTAAAGGTGAGGACTTGCTACTGCCATTTTGTAACATGCTTCTGATTGTTTTGTAGTTTCTTTTCCTTCCTTCCTTCTTTCCTTCCTTCCTTCCTTCCTTTTTCCTTTCCTTTCCTTTCTTTTCCCTTTGTTTCCTTTCCTTTCCCTTAGTTTCCCTTCCTTTCCCTTGCTTCTCTCTCCTCTCCTCTCCTCTCCTCTCTTCTCTTCTTTTCCTTCCTTCCTTCCTTCCTTCCTTCCTTCCTTCCTTCCTTCCTTCCTTCCTTCCTTTCCTTCCTTTCCTTCCTTTCCTTCCTTTCCTTCCTTTCCTTTCCTTCCTTCCCCTTCCCCCTTCCCCCTTCCCCCTTCCCCCTTCAAGGTCTCTGTGTCATCCAGGCTGGAGTCTACTGGTGTGATCTCAGCTCACTGCAACCTCTACCTCCAGGATCAAGCAATCCTCCTGCCTTAGCCTCTCGAGTACCTGGGATTACAGGCGTGCACCACCACGCCTGGCTAATTTTTGTATTTTTGGTAGAAATGGGGTTTTGCCATGTTGCTCAGGTTGGTGTCAAACTCCTGGGCTCAAGTGATCTGCCCGCCTCGGCCTCCCAAAATGCTGGAATTACAGGCATGAGCCACTGCACCCAGCTGAGGTCTTTTCTTTGTTTCTTCCTCTGTTGCTTTCTTCCTTTGTGGTGTGATGATTTTCTGTGGCAGTATGCCTTGAATCCTGTCTTTATATATTTTATGAAATTGCCTTAGGCTTTTGGTTTGTGGTTATAATGACGCTTACAATAAATATCTTTTCATTGTAACAGGCTGCTTAAGCTGATAAAAACTTCATTTTAATAATGTACAAAATCTCTACACTTTCCTTTTCTCCCTCCCACCATTTGTGACTTTGCTATCAAAATTTATCTTTTTTTGTAATTTTTATATTTTAAGAATTTATTGTAGTTATCATTTTAAAAATAGTTTTGTCTTTTAACCCTTCTAGTAGGGATAGAATTGCTTTACACACCACTCTCACAGTACAAGAGATTCTGCATATGACTATGTATTACTTATATCATTGAGAATTTTACCTTCATATGTTTTTATGTTATTAATTAGCAGACTTTCACTTCAGCTTAAAGAACTTCCTTTAGCAATTTCTGTAATGGAGTCCTAGAGGTGATACACTACCTTAGCTTTTGTTTTTCTGAGAAAGTTTTTTTCCCCTCATTGCTGATTGACAATTTTTTTTTTCAGCTTTAGCATGTTGAATATATCATCCTACTCTCTCCTGGACTGCAGAGTTTTTGCTGAGAAATCTGCTGACAGCCATGTTGGAACTCTCTTGAATGTGGTATGTCTTATATCTTTTGCTGCTCAGTATTCATTCTTTGCCTGATTTTTGATAATTTAATATGACATGTCTTCGTAAACTTCTCTTTGGATTAGATTTGATTGGTAATCTCTGAGTTTTCTGTAACCAAGTGGTGTCATCTTTCCCAAGATTTGCAAAATTGATAGCCATTATTTTCTTCAATCTGTTTTTCAGGACTCTCTCTTTCTCATCTTCCTCAGGAATTGCTATTATGAAGGTTAATTCACTTGATGGTGTTCCATAATTCCCATTTGTCTTCTTTACTTAGTCTCTTTTTTTTGTTTTTGCCTCTATGATTGAATAATTTCAAATGTATTTTAGAGCTCACTGATTCTTCCTTCTTCTTAATCATGTCTCCTGTTTAAATTTTCTGTTGAATTTTTCAGCTCAGTTATTGTATTATCTCTAGGATTTCAAATTTTTTATTGTTTTGTTTCTTTGTCAAACTTACCATTTTGTTCATAAGTTGCTTTCTATATTTTATTTAATTTTTGTCCATATTTTCTTGGATTTCCCTGAACTTCCTTAGTACAATTATTTTGAATTCGTTGTTAGCCTTTTCACAGATCTCCATTTTTTATAGAGTTGATTATTGGAACTTTATTCATTTCTTTTGATGGTGTCATATTTCCTTGATTTTTCACAATCCTTGTGTCCTTACATAATGCTTCCACATTTGAGAAGATTGCCACCTCTTTCATCATTTGCAGGTGTTCTTTGGAATTTACAGACCTTTACTCTTTAATCTAGCCTGGGATTTTGGATGGGCTAACTGGTAGCAACCCTGCACAGGCAGACCTTGGTGTTAGGTTCTCTAGTTGGGCTGGGTTACTTCTGGTGCTCTGAGGTCAAGTGGTACTGTTGGCTGTGGTCCATGTTCCAGTGATACCACTGGCTGGACTATGCCATCAGACAGAGCTGCCGGCTAGGTCCTGTAAATATTTCTGATTGGGCAGGGATGAATATCATCCTCCATGGCTGGGCAATACTGTGTGGAATATGAAGTTGGGAAATGCTGTGTGCAGGGCACTGAGGCTAGGTAATATCTCTGGGCTTGCTGTTTGGCCCACACTGAGTGGGTAGGGCCAGAGGTTATGTTCCACACATATGCATGGACTTGGGCTTGCCTCTCAGGATAAACTGGGCTTAAGCAGAGCACCAAGGATATGTAGAGTTGCCACTCAACAGCCGTGAATGGGTGGGACTGGATGTTCCCTCTATGAATAACCACTGACCTGCTATTGCCTTCTGGCCTGGATATGGCTTAACAAGAGTACCAGGGCTGTGTGAGGAAGTTGATTAGGGACTCAAGTATGGAAAATCTATGGAACATGCTTTCTGCCACATGATTCTGTGAGCAAGTCTCTACATTGTGGTGCCTCTGTCGTCTAGAATGCAGACCAACAGCCAAGATCTGTACTTTGTTGCTGTGAGCCCCACCCTTGCTTTTTGTTTCTAATTGATCTAGGTGATCTATTCCTGCTGGTAATGTCAATGTTTCCTATAGGGCAAGACAGAAATAAGCCCCTTGCAAAAGGTCACAGAATGGTGGTGAGGTGAGCTGAATGTCCACACTTCTTCCACTGTAAAAACCATGGATGTTGTCGCATCCTCTGTGTGTAGTGCTGTACTGGGTTATGGGAAGGGTAACATCGCCAAAGAGAATCATTCTCCTTATCCTTTGAATGCAGCATTTTTCAGGTCTAGTTTCCCAGGGGATATCTCAGCCTCACTCCTGAGTTTTGGGGTATTCACAAAGGTATTTTTGCCTGAGGATATTTGTTAGTTGGATTTCTGTGTGTGGGGGTGTATGTGTATGGCAGGGGTGTGGGCTGGAGATGGGGGAGTAGTTTAGCTGAAGAATTCCTGTTCCACCATCTTGCTAACATCATTTCTACCAAATACCCCACTTTCAACAGTGGATGGATCATTCAGAATTAAATTAATAAAAAATTGAATATGACCTTCACGTTAAACCAAAGGGACCTAAAAATTTATAGAACATTTTATCCAACTGCAGCAGAATACACATTCTTCTCAATTACACATGGAACATTCTCTAGGATAGATTATATGTTAGGCCACAAACAAGTTTGAATACATTTCTAAGAATATTGAAATCATGTCAAGTATATTTTCCAACCACAATGCTATAAAACTAGAAATGAATAATATAAAATA
Source organism: Macaca nemestrina (assembly GCF_043159975.1). Classification (NCBI taxonomy): domain Eukaryota; kingdom Metazoa; phylum Chordata; class Mammalia; order Primates; family Cercopithecidae; genus Macaca; species Macaca nemestrina. The sequence continues at coordinate 164,935,579 of NC_092129.1, read as the reverse complement.
TTTGAAAATTCACAAACATATGGGAATTAACACACTCATGAACAACCAATGGGTCAAAGAAGGCCTCAAAAGGAAATTTTAAAATATCTACAGACAATGAAAATGGAACCATAGCATACCAAAACTTATGGAATGAAGCAAAAGCAATTTTAAGAGGAAAGTTTACAGCAACAAATGCCTACATTAATAAAAAAGAAAGACTTTAAATAAAAAACCTAACATTACACTACAAGGAATTAGAAAAAGAAGAAAAAACTAAAACCAAAGTTAGAAGGAGGAAGAAAAAAAAAAGAAATAAATGAGCAGAGCAGAAATAAATGAAACTGAGACTAGAAAAGCATTAAAAAAGATTAACAAAACTGAGTTTGCTTATGAAAAGATAAAATTGAGAAACTCTTAGCTAGAAGAGGAAAAAGAGAGAAGATTCAAATAAATAAGATTAGAAATGAAAGATGATACATTACTAGTCAAGACAATCGTAAGCAAAAAGAACAAAGCTGGAGGCATCATGCTACCCAACTTCAAACTATACTACAAGGCTATAGTAACCAAAAGAGCATGGTACTCATAAAAACACAGACACATAGAAAAATAGAATAAAATAGAGAACTCAGAAATAAGACCACACATCTACAACTATCTTATCTTCAGCAAACCTGACAAAAACAAGCAATGGGGAAAGGGTTCCCTATTTGATAAGTGGTGCTGGGAGAACTGGCTAGCCATATGCAGGAAATTGAAACTGGACCCCTTTCTTATACCTTATACAAAAATTAACTCAAGATAGATTAAAGACTTAAATGTAAAATCCAAAACTATAAAAACCGTAGAAGAAAATCTAGGCAATACTATTTAGGACATAATCAGGAGCAGAGATTTTGTGACAAAAACATGAAAAGCATTGCAACAAAAGCAAAAATTGAAAAATGGGATCTAATTAAACTAAAGAGCTTCTGCACAGCAAAATAAACTATCATCAGAATGAACAGACATGGGAGAATGAGAGAAAAGTTTTGCAATCTTTCCATCTAACAAAGGTCGAATATCCAGAATCTACAAGGAACTTAAACAAATTTACAAGAAAAAAACAACCCCATTAAAAAGCAGGCAAAGGACATGAACAGGCACTTCTCAAAAGAAGACATTTATGTGGCCAACAAACGTGAAAAAAAAGCTCAACATCACTGATTATTAGAGAAATGCAAATCAAAACCACAATGAGATACCATCTCATGCCAGTCAGAATGGTGATTATTAAAAAGTCAAGAAACAACAGATGCTGGCAAGGCTGTGAAGAAATAGGAACTCCTTTACACTGTTTATGGGAACGTAAAGTAGTTCAACCATTGTGGAAGACAGTGTGGCGATTCCTCAAAGATCTAAAACCAGAAATACCATTTGGCCCAGCAATCCCATTGCTGGGTATATACGCAAAGGAATATAAACCATTCTACATGTGAATAGTTCATTGCAGCACTATTCACAATAGCAAAAACATGGAATTAACCCAAATGCCCATCAATGATAGATTGGATAAAGAAAATGTGATACATACACACCATAGAATACTATGCATCCATAAAAAGAAATGAGATCATGTCCTTTTCAGGGACATGGATGGAGCTGGAAGCCATCATCCACAGCAAACTAACACAGGAACAAAGAGCCAAACACTGTTTGTTCTCACTTATAAGTGGGAGCTGAACAATGAGAATACATGGACACAGGGAGGGGAACAACACATACTGAGGCCTGTTGGGAGGAGGAGGCAGGGGAGGGAGAGTATCAGGATAAATAACTAATGTATGCTGTGCTTAACACATAAGTGATGGGTTGATTGGTGCAGCAAACCACCATGGCACACGTCTACCTATGTAACAAACCTGCATGTCCTGCATATGTGTTCCAGCACTTAAAAATATTTTTAAAGAAAAAAAGATGACACTTATAACTGATACTACAGAAATACAAAGGATTATTAGAAACTACTCTGAACAATTATATACAAACAAATTGGATAATCTAGAAGAAAATGAAGCATTCCTGGATACAATCTACCAAGACTGAATCATTATGAAATAGAAAACCTGAACAAACCAATAATAAGAAAGAAGATTGAATCAGTAACAAAAAGTCTTTTCATCAAAGAAAAGCTCAGGATGGGATGCCTTTACTGCTGAATTCTACCAAACATTTAAGGAATAATTAATACCAATTATCTCAAACTTCCCAAAAATTGAAGTGAAAGTAATACTACCAGACTTAATTTGTGAAGCCAGCATTACCCTGATAGCAAAGCCAGACAAGGTCATAATATGAAATAAAAATTACAAGCCAATATTCTTGATAAACATTGATGTAAAAATGCTAAATAGAATATTGACAAACTGAAATGAACAACCCATGAAAGACTCATTCACCATGATCAAGTGAAATTTATTCCTGGAATGCAAGAAAGATTCAACATATGCAAATTAACAAATTTCATACACTACATTAACAACATTAAGGATAAAAACCATGTGACTATCTCAAGAGATGCGGGAAAGGCATTTGCCAAAATTCAACATTCTTCATGATAAAAACACTCAACAAATTATATCTGCAAAGAATGTACCTCAGTACAATAAAGGCTGCATATGACAAGACCAGAGGTAACATTATCATTCTTGGTGAAAAGCTGAAAGCTTTTGCCTTACAATCAGTACATAGGTAAGAATGCCCACTTTTACCACTTTTTTTTCCAATAGGGTACTAGAAGTCCTAGCCAGAGAAATTAGGCAAAAGAAAGAAAGAAAAGACTTCCAAATGGGAAAGGAAGAGTTAAAATTGTCTCTGTTTGCAGATGGCATATTATATATATAGAGAAAACCCTAAGTACTCTATCAAAAAAGTATTGGAACTAATAAATGAATTCAGGATAGAAAATTAATATACAAAAATTACTAGTATTTCTCTACGCTAGTAACAAACTACATAATAAAGAAATCAAGAAAACATTCACATTTACAACAGCATCCAAAATAGTAAAATCCTTAGGAAGAAATTTAACCAAGGAGGTAAAAAATCTACACACTGAAAACTATAAAACATTGATGAAAAAAATAAAAAAATACACATAAATGGAAAGATATTTCATGTTTATAGACTGAGAGAATCAATATTGTCAAAATATTCATACTTCCCAAGGCAATGCACAGATTCAGTGCAATTCCTATCAATGGAATTTTATTATAGTTGTATACAATCTATATATATACACATAGACGTATGTGTATACGTACACATATACATATATATACACATATACATATATGTATATATAGATTGCATAAAACTATAATAAAATAATGTCTCCTGGGACTTAAAATGCACATTGAATTAAAATACAAAAAATAAGAAGCACAGAAGTCAGAAGATAGATAAGAGAAAATAAACCATTCTAAAATTCTTACCTTGTATGAAAAAAACAAAGTTTTCACATAAATAAATAAAAATTCTGAAAATTTTATGGAACCACAAAAAATCCCAAATAGCTAAAGCAATGCTGAGGAAGAAGAACAAAGCTGGAGGATCACACTTGGTAAGTTAATATAAAAGGAAAATGGGCTAAGATAAAATGAGCTAATCTTGATAAGTTAATATAGGGGAAAAATGGGCTAGATAACAGTAAATGATATAAACTCAAATATATGTATCAATGATTATATTAAAAGTAAATAGCGTGTTTGAATTAAAAGACAAAGGAAATGACTGCGTAAAAATAACCATGATAGGTTGCTTATAAGAAACTGTGGAAGTCATAGACTCTTGGTCCCCTAAAAGTTCACTGAAAAATCCCTGACATGAGACTGATTGATTAATAGGAGAAAAGGCATACAAATTTATTTAACGTGTTTACATGGGAGTCTTCAGAATGAAGACTCAACCCAACAATAAGATACAGAAGCTTATATACCATCCTGAGGCCACTGAAAAAAATGCAGACTCAGAGCATGGCCCCAAACAGGTTATGTGGGTAAATCAGGTTTACTGGAAAGACAGATCATGAGAGGGAGAAACGAATAGGTTTGGCTAGCAAAGTTGGATTTGTTGTGTAGATGAAGCCTCCCTTATAGAGAATAGATGGTAAATGTTTCTTTTCAGATTTTTGAAGGTGTCAGACTCTCAATCTCTCCTAGATCCAAGAGAGGCATAGAAATGGATGGCATGGCTGCATTAATGAAGATTCTCTAGAGATGCAAATTTCCCCTACCTCAGTCTGCTAGTCTCAAGGCAACCATTTCAAAATATATCAAAAAAATACATTTTGGGGTAAAATAGTTTTTATTTCCTTTAATACATACTTTAAGTACAGTGGCAAAAATATTGAAAGTAAAAGAACAGAAAAAACATTCCATACAAACACTAAATGTTATATAGTTATGCTAATATTAGATAAATTAGACGTTAAAGCAGTAGATATTATAGGGATAAAAATTTAATCATTTAATAATGAATTTAAAACAAAGAAATGAGGTTCTAGATTTATATTTACCCAATAATACAGCCTCCAAATATATAAAGAAAATCTCTTAGAGAAATGAAAGAAGCAGGCAAATAGGAGAAGATTTTACTGACAACTCCCAGTTGCTGATAAAATTAACAGGACAAAATTAGTAAAGATATAGATGATACAGATGATTAGGCAATGTGATTAATATACTTGACTTCATTTAAACATATAGAATACTATACAGTATAACTGCAAAATACATATTCTTTTCAATTGTACATGGAACATTAATAAAAATAGACTATATACCAGATCATAAAGTGATTCTGAACAAATTCTATAGTATTAGAACCATACTTAGTATGTTTTCTGTGCCAAGTAAGATTAAAGTGTAACAGAGCCTATATTTTAAAAATCTTAAGGTGTTTGCTTTACTTATGTTCCTTTCTCTTTGTCCTTTTCTTCTTCCATGCATGATTGCTTGCGCTTAGTCATTTCCATAGAGAGAGAGAAGTCACTAATAATTGATTAACTTCACATCCTGACCCTTGGGAGTTGCCTACTTGATTAATGAACTTGTTTTTCATAGAACAGTAATTCTTAGGTCATGCTGACCTCCTCGATGGTGTTCAGGAGTTTGATCAGATGAGGGATGCAAGCAGCTTTGATCACTGGGGACCTCATCTCCTGCATACTTACCTTACTCATAAAAGTCACAAGTTATGTTCAAAGCCATGTTGGATTTGAGAGTCTGCCTCTCCTCTTCTCATGCTTTGGCCAAATCAAATAAGCCTTTCTCTGCTCCTAATCAGTGATATGTCAGTGTTTGGCTTACTATGCAAAATGTACTCAAACTAGCTTTTGGGGTTTGACAACAAATGTGGAAATTAAAGGGGACAACTATAATATCTCAAAATATTTAGAGACTAAGCAGCATACAAATAAATAACTAATGGATTCAAAGAAGACATCCTGATGATAATTTTAAAACACTTTGGAAATTGGAAGTAGCATGAGAAAAAAGATGCATTACATATCAGAGATGCTTAATAAAATTAACAGCAGATTTCTCATCAGAAACCATGGAGACTAGAAGAAAATGGGATGACATATTCACAGGCCTGAGAGACAAAAACTGTGTCAATCAAGAACACTATCTCTGGTAAAATAATTCTTTTAAAATAGAGAAATTAAGACATTGCCAGATAAGCAAACACAAAGAGAGTTTGCTACTAGCAGACCTGCTCCCTAGGAAACATTGAAAAGAGTCCTTCAGGTTGAAGAGAAAGAACACGAGACAGTAACTCGAATACAGGTAAAGAAAATAAAGAACACTAGTAAAGGTATGGACAAAGGTAAATATAAATGACAGTATAACGTATTTTCTGTTCGTAACCCTTTTTTCTCTTGTATCTGATTTAAAAGACAACTGCATAAATAAAAAATTGTAAGTCTAAGTTGATGGGCACACAATGTAAAAAGATGAAATTTGTGACAATAACAGCATGAAAGAGACAGGAAATAGAACTTTATAGAAGCAAAGTTTTTGTATACTATTTAAATTAGGTTGGTGTTAATCCAAAATATATTGTTATAAATGAAGTTGTCATGGTAATCCCCAGGGCACCACTAAGAAAACACTATTTAAAAATAACCCAGGAAAAAAAAACGTTAAACCTTTTCTACTTTAATGGATACTATCAAGCAAGTGAAAAAGGTAAAACTGGGAGAAAGTATTTGCAAATCATATATCTGATAAAGGTCAAATATCCTGAATATATACAGAATTCTTACAACTCAGTAATAGAAAACAATTTAACCGAGTTTTTAACAATGAGCAAAAGGTGTGAATAGACATTTCTATAAAAATATACAAATGGTGGATAAGCTTATGAAAAGGTATGCAGTATCATTGGACATTAGGAAAATGCAAATTCAACCCAAAATGCAATGCCAATTTATACTTACTAAGATGGTTATAATTTAAACAAATGAACAAATGTTGGGGACCCTGAAAAGATGTTAGAACTCTCATACATTGCCTGTGGACATGTAAAATCATACAACCACTGTGGAAAACATTTTTTTGCAGTTTCACAGAAAGTTAAATGTAGAATGACCATAAGACCCAGGAATTATACTCCTCAGTATGTACCATCAGGATTGAAAACACAGATTTGCACAAAAATATGTATACTTGGTACATAACTGGATTACTTATAACAGCCAAAATGTAGAAACAAACCAAGTGTGTATCAACTGAAGACTGGAGAAACAAAACGTTTAGTCATACAACGAAATATTACTCAGCACGAAAAAGGAAGGAAGTACTGATACATGGATGAACCTTGACAGCATTATGCTAAGTGAAAGAAACCAGACACGTAAGACTACATGTTGTATATTCCATTTGTATGACATGTCCAGTTTGTGCCTGTTGTCCCAAAGTAATATTTAACACATACTTTTTCATGTTCAAAATTGTGCCCATTTGATAAATTGCAAGATAATCCTATTATTGTGTAAAATGTGTGGTAGAGTGTGAAGTTGTGTTTGATTGATCTGAGAGAGAAGATTTGTGCTGCAAAGCAATATTGGATCACACACTTTTCCAGGATGCAATTCCAGAGTAAGTTGCTTCAAACAAATTTGGTAAGACTAAGGACTAGGCCAAAACAAGAAACAAGAATAGTACATAAGCAATGACAACTATCACGTGGACGCTCTTCTTCTGTAAGGCACATTTATATATGTAATGATAACGACTCAGAAAGTGCTGGGAGGCAAAACTTTCCAAATAATGATCATCTCCTATTGAATAGAAAATGCATGTTACACTGATGTTTAAAAATAGTACCAGGTGGTTTTGTATTGTGGATTACTGCTCTTCAAGAATGATTCTATCTAGTCCTCTTCATTACTTACAAATAAATACTTTCTAAGGACACTTCTTCCAAATGAAGATTTCATTTCTAAAACTAGTAACAATATTACTTACAAGATTCTTAGTGGAGACCTTGTAAATATACCTGTGGCTGTTTCAGGTAGTCTAGAAAATAAAGCACATTTCTTACCTTTCTTATTGATAGCTCTTTGCATCCAGAAATACACTATTCATTTTAAATGAAATATGAGAAACTTTCTTAATTCTGTGTTACTAAAACAAAACAATTTGAATATGCTTCTATGAGTGAAAGAAAGCATATGTCTGAAGTATCCACTTTTACTACGAAAATTAACAAAAATGAAAATTGCTTGTGTTGAATATTTAAAAACCTGATAACAATAAAAATTATTTTCACTAAAGCATTCTAAAATATGATTATTAAATGAATCTCACTGATGTAACAAAAGGAAGTCTTGAAGTACCTGCTTTAGCCCCAAGCATTGTAAAGATTTTTAAGCCTATTTTGTGGAATACTAAGCAGCCATAAAAAAGAATGAGTTCATGTCCTTTGCAGGGACATGGATGAAGCTGGAAACCATCATTCCCAGAAAACTAACACAGGAAGAGAAAACCAAACACTGCATGTTCTCATTCATAAGTGGGAGTTGAACAGTGAGAACAGATGGACACAGGGAGGGGAACATCACACACTGGGGCCGGTTGGGGATGGTGGGCAAGGAGAGGGAGAGCATTAGGACAAATACCTAATGCATGTGGGGCTTAAAACCTAGATGACAAGTTGATAGGTGCAGCAAACCACCACGACACATGTATACCTATGTAATAAACCTGCATGTTCTGCACATATATCCCACAACTTAAAATGAAAAAAAAAATGCCTATTTTGAATACTACTAAATACTTGAAGGACACTTTTACTAATTAGAACAATATACACATTATATTTATAGTTTTTTAAAAACTACATTTTCACTTTTTCCTGTGTGACCAGCATTAGGAAAATATACTTCAGGTTTTGTGGAATCTTTTCCTTGCAATATTTCCTTATTTTTGAACTTTATGTAGCAAAGAACACTTTTCACCAGTCAGTGTTTAAAACTATTTATCCAGTTCCTTGTGGTCATAGGAGAGGGTCTGGCCTGAGAAAGATGCATGCTCAGTGAAGCTCATTTGCCTGGCATCTTCCAGGAAGAAAGTATCTGGAATCACTACAGAAGCATCCAGGAAGTTGGTCTCTGTATCTCTCTCGGTCTCTTTTGTCTTACCCACCTTGTTAGACCAGCTTCTTCCTATCAGAAGCATTAACAGAGAAATGTTTCTAATATCAAATTTTCTTAAGGTCAGAGAGGAAAAAAAAGGCAGAATACCATTTTGTCAGTTATTCCCAAGACAAATACTGTAGGAAAGGTGAAAAGCTAGGAAGAGAAAAAGAGAATATGGTTAAATGCCTTTGCACTACATTCAGAAGGAATTGGCCTAAAACAGAGCCTATATGGAAGGAGAACAAAGTTGGGGGACTGGCACCATCCAACTTCAAGACAAAGCTACAGTAATCAAGGCAGTTTGGCACTGGCAAAAAAATAAACAAATAGGCCAATGGGACAGAATAGAGAGCTCCAAAGTAGATCCACATAAATATAGTCAACTGATCTTTGACAAATTAGCAAAGGCAATACAATGGAGAAAAGCTAGTCTTCTCAACAAATGGTACTGGAACAACTCGACATCCACATGGCAAATAGTGAATATAGTTACAGACCTTATACCTTCACAAAAATTACCTAAAAATGAACTCTAACCTAAATGTGAAATGCAAAACAAGAAAACTCCTGGAAGATAACATAGAAGAAAACCAAGATGACCTTGGTTTAGAAATGATGTTTTAGATATAACATCAAATAAATGATTCATAAAAGAAATAACAAAGGTTAGACTTCATTGAAATTAAAAAAAAATTGTTCTGCAAAAGACACTGTTAAGAGAATGAAAAGACAAGCTTGAAATGGGGAGAAACCATTTGCAAAAGACATATCTGATAATAGACTTATCCAAAATGTACAAAGAACTCTTAAATCTCAACAATAAGAAATAAACAACCCAAAGACAATAAGCCAAAGATATACACAGACACTTTACCAAAAAAGATATACAGATGGCAATAAGCATATAAAAAGGTGTTCAAAATCATGGCATTAAAGCAACATCATGCAAATTAGAAAAACAATGAATTATCGCCACACACATAGAAGAACTAAAATCCAGAACACTGAGAACACAGGATAGAGTTGGAGGAACAGGAACTCTCAATCATTACAGGTGGGAATACAAAAAGGTACAGCCACTTTGGAAGACAGTTTGGCAGTTTCCTTATAAAACGAAACAAACTTACCATATAACCCAGAAGTGGTGCTCCTTGGTATTTACCAAAATGAAGTGAACACTCTATCTACACAAAAACCTGCACACACATGTTTACAGCAGCTTTACTCATATTGTCAAAACTTGGAAGCAAGATGGTCTTCAGTAGGTGAATGGATAAATAAACTGTGGTACATCCAGATGATGGAATATTATTTATTGTAAAAAGGAAATAAGCTATAAAAATACATGGAAGAAGTGTAAATGCATATTACTAATAGAAAGAAGCCAATTTCGAAAAAAGCCAAATGCTATATAATTCTGATTATATGACATTCTGGAAAAGATAAAACTGTGAAGGTAGTAAAAAGATGAGTAGTTGCCAGGAATTAAGCAGGAGAAAGGGAGGCATAGGCAGGACACAGAGCATTTTTAGGCCAGTAAAACTATTCTGCATGTTACTGAATAGGTGAGTACATGCCATTATACAGTTGTAAAATCCCTAGAATGTATACAACACCAAGAGTGAACCCTAATATAAACTATGGATTTGGGGTGACAGCAGTGTGTCAGTGTAGGTTTATCAATTATAACAAATGTGTCACTGTGATACAAGATGTTGATAGTAGGAGAGGCTGTGCTTGTGTGAGGGCAGGCTGTATGGGGGAACTCTTTGTGTACTCTGTATACAGTTTTTGCCGTGAACTCAAAATGGCTTTAAAAACTAAAGCTTTTTTTTTTTTTTCTTTTTAAAGAAAGAGTTTCTAGTTTTATCCTCTACATTCACCTAGCAATGATAAGGGTGAGCCTGGAGTTGTTTCTCAAGTCGGGGTACTAAAGAAAGAAAGTAAAGGGCTATTGTTGCCTGCCACCAGCTTTCAGATAGCCTGTCAATCAAAGACAGCTTTGTGCTGTACTCAAAGACAGCAACACAGCTCCCTGTGCTGGGGTTGTTAAAGTCGTATCTGAAATTGCACTCACTCCTCTCATAGTCCTGAGGTACCAACTCTATATTTGTGGACTTCAGTTTTACTCTTTCCTAAGACTTTTTCTAGATATATATTTTTTTTCTGGTCTGTAGTTTTTGTTCCACTTGTAAAGTGAATAAAATTTAGAAATCAAGAGTGGAAAAATGAAGAGAGCCCCTTAGAATTATTTTTTCATACATACATTTAAAAAACATGGCAATGCTCTATACTTTAGATGATAAAGTTGTTTTCCATGGGAGTATGGGTTATTAATTCTGTTATTGCTATACAGGTACACTGGGATTGAACAGTGAAGTAAATAGATGACAGATGATGATAGCTAAGTTTCTCACTGCTGGAGTAGAAATCTATAGAAAAACAAGGGGAGGAAGCTAGAATGATCCATGTGGTAGTAGGTTAGATTTGGACACTTCAGTATCAACTCATGTTTAGCTTAATATACAGATAGTTATGAATAGAAATATTTATAAATATGTGTATGTATAGGGGTAAGTATACAGACATTTATTTTCCTCTTCTGTCAGTTGAGGCAGCCTAAAAACAACCAGTTAGCAACAAGCACACCTAGCACCAAGATCTAGGTGTCTAATACCATTCTCTAGTAAAGGTAAGCAGGACTTCTTGGAGAAATGGTTGATTTGAGCACCAGGGCTGGAAATATACAAAATGACCTCAAGCATCATGGCACTTTGTTGCTCAGAAATGAAGAAGTACTAAAAGCAAAACAAACAAACAAACTGAAAACCCATAATGATGAAGTTATGTTACAAGGACAACAGAAGCAGCTCTCAATGGTCAACCTGGAACAACTAGAGCATAAGAAAAGCAGTATTTATAGCCCAAAGTATTAAATAAGTATTATATCTGTGAGTGCATATAAATGATTTAATAAATCAGTAAATGGAGGAGAAAAGACAAATCACCCATATAGAAGAATTTCAAGTAAATTATTTAGATACTCCACCCTACACGAAGGGGAGCATAGCTGTTCACTCCTTAAGTGTGGGCTGTACATAGTTACTTCCTTCCAAAGAGTACAATATGGAAAAGGGGAAAAACAATTATTTTATAATGGAGAAACCTGGCAAACGCTACTTGGCCAGATGATCAAGGTGAACATCAGTAGTGATAAGTCATTTTGCTAGTCTGTACTGTGATCTTCCTCTCTAAGAAGGTATAACCCTAGGCTAATCATGAAAAAATACCAGGCAACTCCTAATTGAGGGACATTTAACAAAATACCCAGACAGGTACTCCTCAAAACTATCAAAGTCATAAAAAAAAATGTAAGTCTGAGAAACTGTAGCAGCCAAGAGGAGCCTAAGAAAACATGACAATTCACCAGGTACAGTGGCTCACACCTGTAATCCCAGCACTTTGGGAGGCCGAGGCAGGCGGATCACAAGGTCAGAAGTTCCAGACCAGTCTGAACATGGTGAAACCCCACCTCTACTAAAAATACAAAAAAGTTGGCTAGGCATGGTGGTGGACCCCTGTAATGCCAGCTATTTGGGAGGCTGAGGCAGGACAATTGCTTGAACCTGGGAGGCAGAAGTTGCAATGAATCAAGAACACGCCATTGCATTCCAGTCTGGGTGGCAGAGCGAGACTCTGTCTCAAAAAAAAAAAAAAAAAAAAAAAAAAAAAAAAAAAAAAAAAAAGAAAAAAGAAAGAAAGAAAAGAAAAAGAAAATAAAAGAAAACATGACAATTAAATGATTAAATGTAATGTGGTAGCCTGTATGAAATACTGAGATTTTGGAATAGCAAAAGGACAAAACTAAGGAAATCTGTATAAAGTAAGGACTTTAGTTAATATCAAAGTATCAATATTATTTCATTAATGTAACTAATGTGCCATACTATATTTGATGTTATTAACAGGAGAAGCCTGAGAAACACTGTCTGAGCTAAAGGACCAAGGTCAACATCAACAGTGGTAAGTCACATTGATAGTATGTACATTTCATATGATGTGATGTAAATAGCTTTTTATTTCTGTGATCTTTCTGGTATTGGGTATATGGGAACTTTCTGTACTCTCTTGAACATTTTTCTGTAAACATAAAACTATTCTAAAATAGAAAGTTTATTTTAAAAAACATGGCATTTTGTTGCTCTAGGAAAAGCGATATATAAAAGAATGTGCCTTAATGTGTCTCTGTCATATGCTTGCAGAAAGAGTAGACTTTGGAACTTGGAAGTGACTCCTAAAATAGAGGGTTTTTAAAACTATGGAACATAACCTCAATAAGATTATTGAGAATGGCTACTTGGCAAATAAGGAAACTTTTGCATCTGAGATTATTTATGATACATCACAATAGCCGTCTTAAAAATGGAAGCAGATTCTCAGAGACCTAAGCACAAACAAATGATAAAGGATTGCAAGTGTAAATCTTAGGCTTCTCTAGGATGAAGAAATCTCCTTGAAAAAAGGCCTATGTTTCAAAGCCTATCTGTGCAGGATGAATGAAAATCCATTTGCCCATGTTAATGAGCAGATTTTCACCAAATACTAATGATAAGAGTGATATCTCAGAGGATAGGTTGGCCCAGAGAATAGTTGAGATTCCTCGGAAATATAGGGCCACAGATAGCAAAACTGAGCCATGATTCAGTGATCAGGCAGATGAGGAATACAGTTTTGCAGCAAAGAGTGTGACTGAAATATGTTAGAATGAAAGATCTGAGACAGTGCTGACTAATACCTGGATGTCCATGTGAGAAGTAAAAGTCGTTGAAGTTCTAGAAGTAATCTGAATTTAAGAACTCAAGGTTTCGAGTTACAGACCTATCTGTTGCTCTCCCTCACCAGGCAAGAGACAGCAAGTCTTGTAAGCCTTAATTTTGTCATCTGAAAAGTAGGAGTAATGAGGGTGCTTACCTCATAAGGTTGTCATGAATATTAAATAACATGGTTTTAAATGTTTAAAATAGTGCTGGATATATATATGTAATAAAAGAGGACAGAGAGCTACTATTATTATGATTATGTTATTACTCATATTATTGTAAAGGATGCCTGTGTGGGGTGATAGTATAAGAGGGAAGCACTAAGACAGTGTCTGGCACAAATTGGGGACACAGTGTTTGTTTTGGAGTCCTCTTCTCTGAAATAATGATGGTTTGGCCATGTGATGTGGCAGATAGGGCTTTCAGTCAGGTTCATGTTCATTGCTGTCTGTTCCTGATTATCTGCGTGGTATTTGGATATCCAGTAAAGAGTTCTTCATATCGTCTCAGTTTAGAATTCCTTTGTTCTCTGTGTTAATAAATAAGTTCTGCACTAATTATCATAGTTAACCATTGACTGAATATTTAAGCCCGCAATGGAAGCAGTCCAAATCTGCACTTTGTGCTGTAATATATTCTTTTTCTATAGCATCGTCTCTACTGAAAAGCATTTGGTGGTTACTATGTACACATACACATGGATGTTGTATGTGTTTCTAAGTTTTCCAGATACTGGTTATTTCATTCTTTCATGGGGGAAAAAGTGAGTGGTAACCAGTGACACTGGTTTTTGTTTGTTTAATTCTACTTCTAGGTGTGATGTTCCTTAGAGAGATAATAAAATAAGGACATTATAAGTTTTTGCAAAGCTCACACCTTCTGGGCCAGAGGAGCAGAAAATGCATTTAAATATATAGAGCTAAAGTCCAATATTTGGGTCTTCCAACTTAATAGGTATGTGTCTTAGTCTGGGTCTCTGAAAGCAGACTGAGACCATGTCTCATGTGAGGACATTGAGGTTGTATACTGGAGAGTGCCATGGCAAGGACCAAGTGTATAGGGAAGCGATAATGAAATAGGAAAGAAAAAAAGCCAATACAAGGAAGCATTATTAAGCTAGCAACCAGAGAGGATAACTAGAATTCCGTCCCACTAGATCTCTTCAGGAGCTTTATGAAATAGGTCTCGTACTGTCCACCCAAGTATAAAAGAGTGAAGCATTTATCTGCTGTCACCTGATACCTGTATAGGTTAACTCCCTTATACTTCTGGCTTACACATAGGTGAGTGCTACATGTGTTTCTGGTATAGACAGGAGACAGGAAAATACTGGCTAGAAGTGAGTGGTTCCCTTGCAAAGGCCCCACCCTCAAGCCTGAAGACCTGTGGACCTAAATGAGGACAGGCATTTCTGTTTTCGCACCCCAAAAGTTGACTTTTGGCCCACCACGAGACCTCAACAGGCACACACACAAGTGGCTGAACTTTGGGACCAGCGCAAAAGACGGTGGAAAAACATGGCAGAGAAACAGAGAAGAGGAGGGATGCCTGGAGGACAAGGGGAGTTCAGCCAGGAGAAGTCAGAGAAGAGTCTGGCCACTGGGTGGCCTGATTCCAGGGGAAGCCCACCTTCCCACTCCATCCCCCCGTTCTGGCTCCCCATCCATCTCACTGAAAGCTGTCTCTACCACTCAATAAAACTTTGCACACATTCTTCCAGTATGTGATCCAAATCTTCCAGTACACTGGCAAGGACTCGGGATACAGAAGACTGTCACATTGGCCCCCTGCTCTTGCGATAAGGCAGAGGGTACATTGAGTTAATTAACACATATGCCCTCTGCAGATGGCACATCTGAAAGAGCTTGGTAACACATGCCCACTGGGGCTTCGGGAGTTGCAGACACCCATCCCTAGACGCTACCATGAGGCCAGAGCCCCAAAGCACTCATGTTGGCCTCTGCAGCTGCCCATCTGCATGTTCCCCTGGGGGTATGAACTGCAGGGTGACCAAGCAATGACACTCCATCACACGTCCTGCAAGAGGAATCAGGAAACTCTCTGGTTTCATTTCCATGAGGTGTTCAATACAAGGCATCAGAGAAGTCCCTGAACAGGAACCATGAGGTATGTAGTATGGGCCTCAGGTAGGGCTTTGCCTGTTGTGCCTGTGCAAACCTAGACAAAGCCAGCGTGGAAGTCATCAGAGCATGGTAGTTCACTACATCAGTTGGTGGCCAAAGCAATGGGTGAACTGATGTAGTGTATGGGAGATGCCAGATATACTGTGTAAAGTTACTATGTTGTTTAACTTCTTCAGAGCTCAGTTTTCTCATCAATTAAATGCAACTCAATTTAACCCATCAACCAAACATGGAAATGCACTGTTCAACAGACACTGTGTTAGATAGTTGAATAAGATCTAGGTTTTCAAGCACGGATTCCAAATTCGTCAAATGAAATCTTATACAACCCTCTTAAATGAATCAAAGAAATGCGTAGCTGTATAAATTGAAAAGGGGTATAAAGCCCCATATCCCGTTCTCTGTTTTCAGTCCTCAACTTCACATGTAAGGGACCCTAGAACTCAGAGGAACCCAGTTTAGATGTACTATATCAGGTGCCCCTTCAGTTCACTTCATGCTCTATGTGTTATGTGATTCTGTGTAACCCAGAAAAATTGGCTCCCACATGGATTAGAGAACAAGCAGTTTTAGGACACTTGCCAGCTGCCATGGATGCTGACACATATTTCTTATCATCTAACTTAGGCAGCATGGAGGGGCAGCTTTGGCTTAAAGTAAGATATGTCAAGCTAAAGAATGTTTCTTTAATCACACTTACATGGTATGGTCCTTGAACTTGAATATCAGTGAAGCAGAAAAACAAGTCCACTCCTTTAAGAGAGTACATAGCAAGCCACAAACTGGGAGAAGATATTTGCAATACCTGTATCTAACTAAGAAGTTAATATTAAAATATGTAAAAATGAACTCTCACAAACCCATAAAAAATGATTAAAAAAACTCATGGGCAAAGAAACTTGAATGCCACAGAAGATATGCAAATAATAATGTAAGATGTTCAATTTCATTTCTCAGAGAAAAGCTCATTAAAAACACAATATGATATAATGCCATATCACCAGAATAATGAAATTAATAATGATTAATTATTAATAATCACAACCTCATCATAATCATGACCTTGTCATGCATTGATGAAGCTACAGAACAACTGGAATTCTCATACACTGTAGTTGAGTATAAATCAAAACAATCATTTTGGAAAACTGTTTAGAAGTATCTTCTAAAGTCTGGTCTATATGTGCTTTGACTCAATTTTTCCACTCTTAAATATATGCCCTATTGAAATATATGAATGTGTTCATGAAAAGAACATAAATGTTCATAGCAGCATTACCCATATAGCCCCAAACTAGAGACAACCAAAATGTCCATCCACTATAGAATGGACAAAGCAACTATAGAATCTTGATACAATGAAATTCTGTACATCAATGAATATGAACAAAGTACAGCTGCATACAACAACGTGGATGAATCTTATAAATGAAATGTTGGATTGTGCATAATGTATATAAAATATATATTTTAGTATTTCATCTACATATAGCTTGAAAGCAGGAAAATGTAATTTATATGATTAGAAGTCAAGATGATGGTTGTCTCTGGAAACTTAATGACTGCAAGGGAGTATGAGGGAGTTTCTGTGTGCTGTTGCTGTTTCTGTTTCTTTATTTGAGTGCTGGTTACATGGATATAGTCACTATAGAAAATTTACCAAACTGTACATCTGTGATCATTGTACTTTTTGCTTGTAGTTTATATTTTGAAAATGTATACACACTTGCATATAGACAGCATGCATACACACATGCACACAGAGAGAGAAATCAACTGTGTGCACAAGGTCTTTACTGTGGAGCTAAGTGCAAGTCTTAAAATCACTGAGGGAGGGGACATCACTTTTTTCTAATTGAGAATCTGTTTCAATAAAAATGTACAAAACAGTTCTGAGAAATACAGATTTGATGGTTTGAAGTAAGAGAGTGTCTTATTTGTGGATATAAGAAATTCATTAGGTCATTAAAGCCACGTATTGATTCATTAGATCAATAAATATTGATCTTTTGAGCTTCTTTTTAAAAGGCATTACGCTAGGTACTTAGGGTGATTAAAAACAAATCAAACGAAGGTTCTGTCTTCAGAGAGCTTACAGATGTATTGGGGAGTAAAATATGCATGCTACGAAGTGGAAGGCACCCAATACCATAAAAGAGGTACACAGAAAATACTGTGAGAGTTTAGAAGTGGAACAGGTCAGTCACAGGAGACTCAAAGATGACTTCTTGGTAGAGGGGGCATTTTTACTTACACTTCTGTCAAAGTAGGTTGAGGTTAGCCATGTGGAGACTGGTGGGTGGGACCAGCTAAGGACCGCGTTGAGATAGATAAATGGCTAAACTGGGGAGAATGAGTCACTTTGTCCAGAGCCACAGAACTTTAGCGTGAATAGGTCCATTTATTTGTTTACAGTGAGTAGATTCATTTATTTGTTAATTTGACAAATGTTTATTGAATTCCCCCCACAGGCTAGGACTGGGATACGACTAAGCATTCTGTTCTCTCTGTCCTTGTAGACACTTGAAAGACTAAGGGAAGATAAGTAAGTAAATGAGTGTTTGCAATAAAGCACGATGCAGGTTATGATGGAGGGAAAGGTGCTGGGAGAGTTCAGATCAGGGCTACACAACCCATGGGTTCAGAGAGGGACTGACAGAAGAAATGTCTTGCCAACTAAGATCTGAATCATGAGGTGGGGTCAAATCAATACTGAATCTTAGATGCCTGCCTGAGAAATGTGAACAGAACAGGATATTTTGCATGCACAGAAATTTGAAGAAAAAAATGGCATACTCCAATCTGTTTTTTTTTTTAAAGCAGTTGAATCTTTACTACAGGATGAATGCAAAAGAGGAATTAAGAATGGGAGAGAACAGTTAGCATATTTCAGGTGAGAGACAGTAATGTTCTGGACAACTTTGGCTAGAAACAATTAGAGAAAGTGATATATTATATTTAAGAGGTATTAGAACGGCAGACCTGAGAGAATGTGTCAACTAATTTTATTTTGGATTATTTTAGATGAGGAAAAGAAAAGGGATGCAAAGATTGTGAGCTTAGGTAAGTTGTTTCATTTGCAAAGAGGAAATTCAAAGGAAGAGGCATGCCTGGGATAGACAGGACACTGGTGAGGGCTGCCAAGAGAAGAGAGATGTGAGACCTGCTTCAGATGCACGCATTGAATTTGAGATGTCAGAAGGAAATATCCTGAAATCCTGATAGAGAATTTTAGACAGATAGAGTGTTAGGGTTTGAGAGAGAATGCTAGAGCAGGAAATATAGATTTGGGAGTCTTATATTACCTGAAAGTATTTATTGAACCCATGAAATCAATGAGATTGTCAAATGACAAATTGTATTGAGAAAAATGGAAACAGGAAGCCAGTAGTGAGACCCAGGGACAGTGGCAACATTCAGAATGGCTGAGAAAGAAAACAGAAATGACAGAGGAAGAGTAGGAAACAGGGAAGGAGGAAAGTCCCAGAAAATCATCAGAGCAAAGTTTCAGGAAAAGAGGGAAGTGGCCCACAGTGTCAGATGTGATAGGAGTTTCATGATATTAGAGACTTGCTTAAAAAGAAATGCTACTGTTACATGTACATTGCCTTGGGGGAGGCAATGTGTGAGAAGAACAGATAGAATTGATAATCCTATATTTAATATTTCTCCCAAAGCCAGTTTCCTGTATACTGGAATCACTAAGAGTTTAAACCGAGTGCTGTGAGCGTATTTTCACTACAGCCAAGACTTTAAAAACCAAACCATTTGAAAATGGTCATTTGGGTGCAGGGATTTTGCAATTCTGCCTTAGTGTCTATATAAAACAGCTCACTTTAATGCCAACCTAAACTAGAAAGGCAACAAATACTTGAAAGCAAAATGTTCTTGATGTTTAAAAATGCTTGTGACAGCATAAAATGAAACTAAGAGAAAGGTATTAAAATATATTAGGCAAAGGCAAACAGGCTAACTTTTTAAGCCCATATTCATCTGAAACAGATAAGGGGAACTGCCTACCTGGTGATGGTGGTCTCTCTTTTGAAAATGTTTCTATTAAAATCTGGGGGCAGTTGACATATGTTAATGTCCAAGTGCTTTCAGACTTGTCATTTCCTCTCTCAGGCAGGTACACGTCTCATGTCAGTACTCTTCTTAGGTAGAATGGTTTTACATCCTACTTCGTGCTGTCCTGGTGTAATTATCAATAGTGCCTCCTTCCACTTTCAAATATGTCCCTGAGAAGATGTTAAATGATATGTTTGCTCTGCTTCCAGATCTCCCATACACTCAGCAGAAAATAGGAGTTAAATTTAGGGGCTCTGGCACCAGATGGATTAGAATTTGAATCTAGAAGCTGTCATTTTCTGACTTAGTTTTTGGCAGTGTTTGTTCTTGGGCAAGTTTTAACCTCTCTGTCCCTCAGTTTTCTCCGATGATAAAGAATAATTACGGAACTAATTGAATAGAGTTATTGTGACGAAGTCATGTCCATAAAGGGTTGAGCACATTGCCTTGAACATACACAAGCACCCAATAAATGTTATCGGTTATCATTATCATTGTTGGTATTGTCATACCCCATCTAGAGCCCTTCCGCAGACTAGAATTAATTTTGAGCTAAGATGTTTTGCAGCTAATGAACTTCTCACGTTCCAAAGGAGTGCCCTTTTCGCAGTGTCAGACTTCCCTGCAGATGTCATTTCCCTGGTATTAGTGCAGTAAGGGATGCCCATAATATGTTTCACCCATGTGGGTTTAGTCCAACATTGGGCTCACTACGGGCTATACAGTAATCAGCAATCACTCCTGGGCCCAATCTGAAGACAGAGATAGAAGTAACAAATTATAAACATACTAAAACTATATAACCAGTATTCTGAGTTCATACCATGTAAATTCATAAAGCATTTTGTTATCCTTACATGTATTATTACATGTATAACAATGTGAGCCTTGAAAGAATAAAGTATTTTTTTCTTTTAGTTCTAAAATTCAATTTAGTGAACTGAGTCTTAATTCTCTACCTTCTACCACTTCAGTGAACCAGTGTAGTTGCAAACAGTCAAAAACAGAACCAAATTATTTTGTGGAGTTTTGCACTGCTTCAGAAGTGAGAAAATCAGAAAATATGCAAAATCCTCTTTTGCCTTATGTGATTTCCACTATCAGTTTGGACCACAAGTCTGGGTCTCATAAATTGTATGGCATAAGTAATGCAATAATACAGTCATGACTTTGCCTTTTTATGTCTTTTTCTGCAGATGGCCTTATTACCAGATTCTCTTTGGTTGATGAAAAAGTTACATCATTAGAGTCATGCTTAATGAAAGTATGCATTGCTTCAGTATCACCAGTTGCCTGCATCTGGTCTGATTTTCAGAGCTGTAGGATTGCATAGATTCTCTGCAGACCATTGTGTTCAAGGTGTTTAAGTCTGTATATATTTGTGTTTTTGTTTTGTTTTATTTCATTTTATTTTATTTTACTTTTTGGAGACAGAGTCTTGCTCTGGTGCAGTCTTGGCTCACTGCAACCTCCACCTCCCAGGTTCAAGCGATTCTCCTGCCTCCACCTGCCGAGTAGCTGGGACTACAGGTGTGCACCACCATGCCCAGCTAAGTTTTGTATTTTTAGTAGAAACGGGGTTTCACCATGTTGGCCAGGATGGTCTCGATCTCTTGACTCGGCCTCCCAAAGTGCTGGGATTACAGGCATGAGCCACCGTGCCAATGCTTTTAATTTCTATTGTATCTCGTCTTCATGGATGACATTGATGTTTGTGGGTATTTGTGATCATCTATTAGAACAGCAAGGCAACAAGTGAACTTTGATATGTCCTCTTCCTAGGAGTAATAACTCTGTTCCTGATTGGTTTCAGCTGAGTGGGGGCAATGGGCGAAACCTGTGGGGTTCTGGTTCTGCAGCAAGCACAGGCTTCTGCTGGCTTTCCAAGGAGTTTCAGCTGCCGCTCTCTGTCCTCCCCTCTCCATGTGTAAGAGATTTCTGGACCAGAAGCAGATCACAGAAAGAAGCAAAAATCTCTTAAATTTCAGTTTCTAGACATATTTGCTCAACAACATATGATTTCCTATTCAAAAGACTACAGCAACTTACTGCTCTAAATGATGCATCTTACCTTCTTATTGCCTGGGACTTGTCTGCCTCAAATGAAAAGTACATGATTTATCCCAAAATATTCATCAGCAGGACAGTGAAGTAATTAGGAACCTATTATCTTGCCAGCAGGGACCGGAGTATGAATTTTAAGCTTGCCGCTGACTAATTAGATAACTTCAGGTATCCAGTGTATCTGAACTTCATCCTTAAAATTTAAATTATTATAATAGTAGCCACCATATAAAATGAATGAAGATGACATGAGATAATACAAGCAATGTCTGATATTCAGTGTTCAATAAATGCTGGCCATTACTATCTATTAGCCTTTCATTTATCTGGAGCATTTTGGTTCTTGTAGCAGTACGGTTCCCACCTAGACTGAAATCCTAGATCGTGGTATGTGGTTCTTCCTCATCACATCTGTCAGACTTGGTCGAGGATAAGAGCACAGCACAGAACCTCTTCAGACGACTACTGCCTCTGCCTTCAGATGACTACTGCCTCTGCCTTCAGATGACTACTGCCTCTGCCTTCAGAAATGTCGCTGCTCTGAAGATAGTGCATAGGGAAGGAGTTAATGACAAGTTACTGAGCTGGAAATAAAGGGGTAGAAAGAATGCCTTTATGGGCACATGAGTTTTCAAAACCTCTCAGCATATCTATGGGACTTTATTTGGAACCAGTGCCATCTGTTTACCGATGTCTCTGACAGAAATGTGTCCATGAATTTGGACCCTTCTTTTTTTTCCCCCTCAGCTGTGCAGTGTGACCAGATGTTCTTGTGTTTCAGAAGCAACCACATCCATCAAGCTCTTTGCAGGCCTGGATCGTTCGTGCTTATGTAACTTCATTTCTCCAGCAGTGAGACTAGTGTGCTTGTTTACCCACTTTTTTTTTTCCTTATTTTTTTCTCACATTGCTTTAAATTAAATTAAAAGCCAGCACTGTCACTAATTAACCAAGAGTGGCACATTTGTAAACCTGGATTTGCCTGGTTGCCAGTAGAGAAAAATCCCTCTGCACTCTGCCAAAACCGTGTTTACCAGGCACCATTGGTGTCTTGGCAATGCTGCTTGGGTTTTGTCAGAACATAATGTAGCTGTGTAAAAGATGTCCTTCGGAGATGTTAGCTGACTTGCCTTGTTCCCAGACTTAAATATGCTGTGAACTAATTAACACCAGCGTGAGAGTAAACACTCAAATATCGTTACCTTGCGAATAACAGCACACAAATTTCTGTGCATGGGTTTCTGTCTCCTAAAAAAAGAATGATGATGGTTGTTATCACAGGAAGAGAAAATATTGGGAAAGTAAAGCATTGGCATCTGCTAACCGGCATTCTCTTGTCCCAGTTTCTAGCAATCTTAAATCTCTGGGGTAGAGCCATATTCTTCGAAATGTGTGTCATAAGTATTGCAGATTTGGACACAGAAGAGGGAACTGTGACTTTGGGGGCAAATGTGCTATTAAGAAGGTTTGAGAGGGTAACTTGAATTCATGCTAGAAAGAAGAATTTTTTTTGCCTTCTCTGTCTTCCTTCTGACAACAGAAGAGCTCTACCGACAACAGGGTCACTTGAGTTCGGGGACTTTTGACTGAAGATGACCTTATTGCTTGGGAACAGCCTGGGGTTGGCACCTTCTGGGCTATGGAGTAAATAAATATGCTTACTTCATCTGATCCTTGATCTGAAATGACTGACAGTGGGAATTGGAGATTCCGAGTGCCCAAAAGAAGTGAAGTTGAAGAGGAGAACAGAGACCAGTTTTATTGAAAACTGCTTATTTTTACGCATTACAATGAAAGTATTCAGTTTTTTTTCTTAAAAACTTCATTTTTGTCTAGAAACACAGAATAAAAATCACCTTTATATGTATACTCTATTACAATGCTGCCCGGTAGAACTTTCTGTGAAAATGGAAATGCATTCTGTGCTGATGTGGCCATTGAGCTCTTGAAGTGAGCTAGTATGACTGAGAGTTAGATATTTACTCTAATCTTAGTTAATTTAAATGTGAATCATCACTTGTGGCTGTGGCTACTGTATTGGGTGGCATAGCTGCTCTACGACATATGAACTATGGCATTGTTTTGATTTTTGCAAACCTATTTAATTTTTGGCATAATAGAAGATGGCTGATTCTCATATCTGTTTCTGCATTCTACCTGTTATAATAGTTTTTGCTGTAGTTTATGAAGAAAATATGACCATGCCCAGATACATGCTTGGAAAGGGAGATATAAACTCAAGAATTAAGATTTGATCATTTCTTTTGGCCGGAACTGCCATCTTCCAGTAATTCACCAAAATGACGAACACAAAGGGAAAGAGGAGAGGCACCTGATATATGTTCTCTAGATCTTTTAAAAAACATGGAGTTGTTCCTTTGGCTATGTATGTGCAAATCTATAAGGTGATATTGTAGACATCAAGGGAATGGGTACTGTTCAAAAAGGAATGCCCACAATGTCACCATGGCAAAACTGGGAGAGTCTACAGTGTTCCCCAGCATGCTGTAACATTGTTGTAAACAAACAAGTTAAGGGTAAGATTCTTGCCAAGAGAATTAATGTGCGTATTGAGCACATTAAGCACTCTAAGAGCTGAGATAGCTTCCTGAAACGTGTGAAGGATAATGATCAGAAAAAGAAAGAAGCCAAAGAGAAAGGTCCCCGGGTTCAATTGAAGCACCAGCCTGCTCTACCCAGAGAAGCACACTGTGTGAGAACCAATGGGAAGGAGCCTGAGCTGCTGGAACCTCTTCTCTATGAATTCATGGCCTCGTAGGTGTTAAAAAATAAAAGACCTCTAGACTGCAAAAATGTTTCTCTTCATTGAGTAGAAGTATGGTGTCCTCTCCCACAAAGCAATATTTAAAGCAAATTTTAATTGTGTCCTAATTCATTATGTAATGTCTTTACTATTCAGATTTAATGTATTTCTTGCTGAAAGATGTGAGGTAGCTTACTGTGCAACAAATTACTCAATTGGTTAGAAAATGACCAGGTATTAAGTATGAAATATTTGTACTGGTTTGAAGACAGTACCTTGATAGTACCTTCATCAAGGAAGAAATAAAATAAAATAATTTACAAAAATTAAAAAAAAAGATTTGATAAAATTAACAACGTTTACTGCCTTATGAAAGACTTTCTGTTGAGGCAGATCCTTACTCTGTTGCCCAGGCTGGAGCGCAATGGCACAATCACGGATCACTGAAGCTTCTACCTGCTGGGCTCAAACAATCCTCCCACCTCAGCCTCTTGAGTAGCTGGGACTGCAGGCATGCACCACCACATGCTACTAATTTTTAGAAATTTTTTCGTAGAGACAGGATCTCCTTATGTTGCCCAGGCTAGTCTCAAACTACTGGGCTCAAATGATTCTCCCACTTCAGCCTCCCAAAGTGCTGGGATTACAGGCATGAGCCACTGCACAAGGCCAAAAGATGTTTTTAAATTAGATTAGCTTTACAAAATATCTTTCAGTGCCACTACCTTCATTCACACAGGCACCAGCAGTTTTACCAACCATTGCATTTGTACCAATAGTACAAATGTCAATGTTGTAAGTAAAAACAAGTAACACCAAAGTATTATCTTATAAATAGTTTAGACTTCTCAGGTCCTTTAGAAGAGTATCAGTAACCCCTAGAATTCTGCAGACCCCACTTTTAGAAGTGCTCTAGAATCTTCTAGTCTTCCCCATCCTGCACTCCCCTCCTACCCACCCAATCAAACACACATACCACCCTTTTATCTAACAGAACAACTTAGCTCTATTCTTGGAGACCTTGGAACCAACCAATAACAAGGATCTCGATTTTTCCCCCAAGCAATTAAGTTATATTTCCCAACAAACATAATTCCCACCTTAAAAGGAATTCTGGTGCCATTTGTAAGAATTATTATACTCCTTGTTTACCCTCTCCCATACAAATATCTGTAAATTTTTATTTCATCCCCAAGCTAGTACTTCCAACCTGTCTGCTGGAAAAATCCACCAGGATATGTACCTGTAAATAATTATCTGTTTCTTTGTTTCCTTTTTGATCTGTTTCTGCTGTAACACGGTGAGTTTATTGCAAGAAAATGGAGTTTATTTTATAAATATTAACTGGATGGATAGATGCATGATATATCAGCTGTGCCTATCGATCCCTCTCCCACAATGACTTGCTTCTCTTCTTGTTTCAGTTTTCTTAATGGTTCTCCCTTCCACGCATTCACTGAGTACTCACTTGAGCTAAGCATCCTCTTTGAACATTTCCTCTTCTTCTGCATAATATATGTGAAAATCATGAGACATAGCTAGTCCTTGGAGAAAAAGAAAATGCATGACTACATGCCATTTGGGTAGATTGTTACCAGGCTATTGTGAGTAAAATATCTGTCAAATTGGTATTTTTAATTGAAAAAAGAGTCACGGTCTCTTTTAGCTTTCTGGTTTTCAATGTAAGACTTGGGTGAAATGAGCTCTACTCATATCACCTGGCAATGGCAATGTGCATACTATATTTTAGGAAATTGTCAAAAACTTTAAAAGGATTCTCACAGCTCAGCTCTATTTAAAATTCAAGAGGGAAAAAAATTTTTAAAAAGTCATGAGGGTTTCAGATGTCCTCCAAGCCCTGGTTTTCTTCACACTAAAGCTTACAGAGTCAAACATTGTAGACCCCACTTTTGGCAGAGAACCCACAGCCTCACATTATGTGGGGACTCAAGGTACCATATTTTAGCCACTAAATTTATTTCTGGACTCTTGTTAGTGACTGTATGAATTCTTTAGGGCCCCATGGCAGAGCGGTCTCCAGGGATTTTAACACATTCTGAATTTGGGTTGCACAGGAGCCTGGAGACTGTTGCTTTCAGCTGGAGCAGAACAACTGACAATGAAAACTGCATTAAAAGCTCCTGGTGACCTCCTGAGGCAATACTGCTACTTTTGAAAATAGACGTGTTTACCTAACAATCACTTAGAAGGAAATTTTGAGATATATGATTAAAATGTATTGAGCTACAGATATGAAAATCTAATCTTCAAAAAGAAGCACAGTATTGTGGTGTAAGAATTGGATCACAAAGAAGAGATTTCTCTTATAGCCCTGGTTTCACCCCCAACTAGTTATATGAACTTGGACAAGTAATTGAACTTCTTTGGGTTTCAGCTCCTAGTCCATATCTAACATGCGACATGAATCACAACTTTCTTTCTGTCTTTGAATTCTCTGGCATTCTCAATCCATATAATCCTTTGCTTTCCTATTCTGATAAACCAGCTACACACTTGTATCTTTGCCTTTTGTGAACATGAATTCCTAATAACTAAACTGAATTTCATTTTGCTTATAAACTATTTACTACCATACCAATTATAAAATGCAAATGTGAGTATTAGTGTATAAATGATTTGCCTTCCATGGGTACTGAGGCAAGTGTAGTATTAGAAGCCTGGGGTCAAAAGCTCTTCATTTTTCACTCAATGGAATAACTTGTTTTGTCTAACACCTTGGTAAGATCTAGAATCAGCATCACCTTATTTACAAAAAATATAGATGAAAGTTGCTTCTAAGCTCTCCGATCTTTCAATAGCAGCCATTAGTAGCAAATACAGATTCATAAATGTGTTATAAATAAATTTTTGGTGCAGCAAAAGAAATAGCACTCAAACATAAATTCAATTTTCTCAGTAAGGCAATTTTACTTCCATAGAAGGGTATGACTCACGGAAGGAGCAATGGCGAGCACACCCAAACAAGGGAGGGGAAGGGGTTTTTATTCCTGATGCAGGTAGCTCCTACTGCTGTGTCATTCCCCTATTGGCTAGGGTTGGACTACACAGTCTAAGCTAATTCTGATTGGCTATTTGAAAGAAAGCAGGGGTACTAGCCATAGTGCCGGAGTGAGTAGTTTGGTCGGAAGGGCAGTTACAGAACAGGTGACTCAGGATGATTCAGGTCAGAGCAGGGGACCAGGGGTGACTCAGGATGGAGCAGGTGACCAGGAGTGACTCAAGACAGAGCAGGTGACCAGAGGAACAGATGTGAACTACCGATTAGAACTGGTGGGAAAGTTTGTTTACTGAAACTAGGTGTGAGGAGAACAAGGAAGTTAAATTTTAAAACGGAGAACAAAGAACAGGGGAGCTGAACATGCTGATACATTGGTTCTTTAAAGAGGATCTCAGAACTCATTGTACTTAACAAATTACAGGCTAAAACCTTTGAAGAGGAATTTACTATATCCTACAAATGCAAGGTCATATACATGATTAAAATTTTACATGGCAGATACAAGATGTCACAGAGTGCATTATTTTCTAACTTCTTTATTTTATTGAATGAGACATGATGAATGCCCAGTTATCTTGGTGAAGCTATTCATGCCGAGGTTTCCAGTGTCCAAGTCCACGTATATATCACTAAGTACCAGCCCTGGAAAAAGTTGACTTCTAATAACTTTCCAACATTGTTAGATTGGTTACAGAGAAGCATTAGCCACAACTGTAGCATAGGATATTTTCTATATTTCATTGAGAAAGATACCCATTTCTCCACCTAAATAGAATATGGTTTGAGCCTCAGTATAAACTTTCCATTTACAGTGGGGTAGTTTGATTACTGTTTCTTTATTCATGCCATCATTATTGCTGTGACATATAATAAAGCACTGGTGATGAGGGGGAGGAGAAGAGTGCTCATTCATCTTAGACCATACAGTGATTTACTCTGCAGCAAGTTAGCGTGCAGGATTTGCTCAATAAGAACGTGCATAGATTTAAAAAAAAAAAAGGGCTGTGATTCCAAATATGGGGCTAATTCAGAGACAGTGAACTTTTGTCTAGGAAGCAGGCAGATCAAAATTATCAGCTGTTGTCTCTTAAGAGGTGGTGAAAACTGCTGTGTGTATAAGCATGGTTCAGTTGGTTATATGAGTTTCTATTGAGGCTGCTAATTACATTTTTAAAATGCAATTTTAGCCACAAAAAATTGTTAGAAATTAAATTTTATTTCCTTCTGAACAGACCTTCTGTGAAATGTCTTTTACTAAATATCAGTTTTTTTGTCCCTGTCAGACAACTCCAGTTTATTCCTTGCTAAATTGGAGGAGTATAATTCCAGATTCACCTGTGGTGAGCTATTTGCTGATCACAGTAAATTTCACATGGCTTTGTTAATATCTAACCTCATCTTCAGGTAATTGAAGTCTTCTAAAGGTACATAACCATAGTGGTGCAAACATCCTTAAGTAAAATAGCCAGTGACAACCCATTTATTCACCCTTCATCACCTTCTCAAAGAATTCCTGTTACAACAAGATGTCATCATCCTAATCTCTCAGGACTAGATTAAGGATGGCTGCTTACCCTCTCATCTCTCACTCTCGTTAGTTTTATATTTTCTTACCTAGAACTTTCAAGCTACATTTAAAAATGCCCCAAGTTATTTTATTTCCACGCCTTTGGGGAAATTGCTTTGAGGTGACTCTGTCTTTATATTTTGATGACCAAATGTAAAGTCAGAGCAACAAGAGAAACCAGAATGGAATAGAGGAGCAATTAAATTAATATTGTAGGTGATGTATCTGAATGAATTGAAGTTGGCATAGTATTTAAATTTACTAAGGAGGGTATCATTTGAAAAATTAAGGACAAGAATTTTAATCTGGCAATGTCCCCTCAAAGTCTTACTAAAAACATATACTTCCGCTTGCCTGTATGAAGTTACCTGTCTTTTCTCTCTCTCTCTCTCTCCTCTCTCTCATCAGCCCTCATGAGATCCTGCTTTAATTTATGTGACTAGCTTGCAAGTCTGAACTAAGAAAGGGCTGTTTCTAATATAGTAAATAAAAATAATATCAGAGTCACTTCAAACAATGTTTTTGAAATTTAAGTTCAGAACAGGTAGTTCAGACTTCACAAATACTTTTGGCTTCACACTTGCTTTCCTTCTCTACTATGTCTTCAGTGACATTGTGCAAAAGGGCAATTCCATTTCCATAGGTTACATTGACTTTGCAGAGCTGAAGAAAAAAAAAAAAGAAAAGAATGAAAAGAAAAAAAAAAAAAAACCTGAGAAGGCTTGGTTTGGGCCTAGGAACTAAATAAGCACAAGATAAAAATCACAGTGGAAGTGAGTGTCATTGAAATAAAGTGACTTGTTTTTATCACAAGGCTATTTTCAGTTAAGTCCACTCTAATTCTTATCTTTATTCATCCTACAAGTTATAGATAATGCATGGCCATATTAAAATTCTCTTCTTGGCCTGAATCTCCTATCTCCGATAGACAAGCTGGGTCCTTGACAGCTTGATTGTATGTGTGTTGATTTTTAAAAGACAACATGAAATCGTTAAAGTTGGAATTTCCTGATTATTTTAGACCAGGTTCTACATACTGCACTGATATTACATAGCAATTTTAGAGAGCAACAGTAATTGCATTAAATGACTTAAAGTGATTAGTAGAAGCAGAAGGAATAGGTGATCTGGATTGTTTTTGAGAAAGCTCTTAATGAAGTATATTATGCATGTAGAAAAGTGTAAAAATCTCAAGTGCTCAGTTTGATGTATTTGAACAAAGTAAACACACCCCTTTAACTATCAGACTAAGAAATGGAACATTAACACCCAAGAAGCCCCATGCCCTGCTCAGTCACAATTCCCCAAAAAGTAATCACTCTCATGACTTCTAACAACATAGTTTAGCCAGTATTTGAAATTTACATAAATCGGATTATATAGTGTGTACTCTTCTATGTCTGTTTTTTTTCACTCAGTAGTGTGTGCAGCGATTATTCAAGTCATTCATGTGATAGCAATGCTATCAAGTCATTCATGTGATAGCAATTGCTGTATAGTATCTTATTGCAGGTATCAACAATAGATTAAATATCTATTAGTATTTGTGCTCTTACAAATAGTATTTTGGGAACACACGCATATGCATTTCTGTTGAACACAAACATTTAGGTAATAAACTATGCATATTATATATATCAATGGATACTGCCAAACTTTTGCAAACAGCTGTACCACTTTTCACACCCATTAGCAGTGTGTGAGGCTTCTAGTTGCCCTACATGCTTACAATCTCTTGCTATTGTCAGTCTTTGTTATTGTAGTCAATTTGGTTGTATCGTAGGAGTTTTATGTTTTAGTCAGAATTTCCTTGACAACTAATGAAGGTAGATTTTTTCATATTTTTATTGGCCATTTGGATGTGTTTCTTGGAGAAGTGCTTATTGAAATCCTTACCTCATTTTTCTACTGACATATCTTTTTGTTACTGATAGGTAAGAGTTTATGTATCCCTAATATAAGTCTTTTGTGTGTGTATATATGTGTGTGTGTGTGTGCATGTGTGTGTGTGTGTATGCATTGCCAATGTCTTCTCCCTCTCTGTAACTTGCCTTACCACTCTCCTAATGGTGTGTTTTAATGAAACTGTTTTAATCTTAATCAAAGTTTTATTTATAATTAGTGCTTTTTGAGTCCTGTTTTAAAAAATCATTCTCTCCCCAAGTTTCATGAAAATATTATCTTTTCTTCTAGAGGTCCTAGGGTTTTACCTTTCACATTTGTATCTATGAGCCACCTTAAATTATGATTTAAACTAATTCTTCCTCTACAAATATACATTTCAGCTGACATCATTTATTGAAAATAAAATATTTTCCTTCACTGCATTGCAGTTACACTTTGTTATGCCCCAGGAGACTATATATTTGTGAGTCCATTTCTGGATTCTCTATTCTGTTGTATTGGTCTGTCATTGAACCAATACCTCATTGTCTTAATTATGAAACTTTGGAACAAATCTTGATATCTGACGGTCTATCATTGAACCAACACCTCATTGTCTTAATTATGAAACTTTGGAACAAATCTCGATATCTGACGGTGTTAGTCCTTCAACGTTGTGTTTCCACAAGGTAGCCTGTCATATGCATATATATTTTTAAATAAGCCCGACAATCTTCACACCCCCACCCCACCATTGCAACAGCCCAACAACAGCAACAGCAGCAAAACCTGTTGGCATCTTGATAGGAATTGTAGTAACCATATATGTTACTTTGGAAATACCAGAAAACCTTGAAAAAATTGTGTCTCATGAATTTGGAGTGGACACTAGTTAACTCACTACACTGTTATTAATCATTCTACATGTGTTAGTTCACACCCTTTCTATGATTGGTTACAGGCAACTTAGCAACCCCTAGTATGTTAATTTTGAATATGATTACTGCTTATACCAGATCCTGTCACCATACCCATCTGACTGTAGGTTTTACAGAACTGCAAATGAAGTAACCCTCGTTTTGACACCATTAAGATATAAAATGGTCCTCTCTGGGGAGCAGGTAGTCGTCGGCAGCTGAAATCAGTAAGACGCTGTGGCCAGAACTGGGACATAGTTCATAAAATGTACACTTTACAATTCATCCCCTGACTCTGAGAATATTTTTAGAATTTAATTAAAAAATAAAATACTGAGTCATCAGTCTATAACATGGAATATGCTTCTATTTGCAAGTTTTTAAGTGTGTCTGAATACTGTTTTTAATTTTCAGTGCAGAGGTCTTGCATGTCTTTCTTAAGTATTTGATATTTTTTGAGCTATTGTAAATAGCATATATTATTTTTACATTTCAATTTTCTACATGTTTGTTTTATCTGATTTTTTTTTCTGGATCTTAACACTGGTCTGCTATAAACTACACCAAGCTGAAAGCAGAAACGGAGACCTACTTAGATTATAAATAACTATTATGTTAACAGAATTACCTTTGCACATGTGAAAAAAGAATGTTGCTTTGCAGAAACACTAGTTATGTTTGATCTGTAGTGATCCTAAAGGTGATTATGAGAAAGAAAATTAGAAAGTAAGTTTTTGGTTTTGTTTTTTGCTCAGTTCTGATCATCTCTTTTACCGTGAGACTATGTAAGTGCATTCTCAGCAGAAATCACAGTAGAGGGTTAAGTGGACTAAATCGGATTTATACTGCCTATGAAGGTGCAATAAATGGGCACAAAACTACCCCAGTGTGCACAACTCTTCAGTGTAAATGAGCCAAACTGCTAGTTATTTGTCAACGGCTCTATCATTATCCTGTGCGCATCCACCCCTAATAGGGGCTGTCAGGTTCATATATGGCTTGTATGTTGTGAGTTGTTGTGTCTCTCCCGATAAATTCCTTTCAGTTGTGGATCTATCTGGTTAGGACATTAGAGCAAGGAAAAAACAGTGCAGTGATTGACAGTGATCAGAATGGGGTGATGGAATGTGGGATGTGGAGAGAAATGGAGGGAAGATAACAAAGAAGCATAAAGAATAAAAAATTGTATGCTATATGGTTGAATTCATCCATCTTGGAGCCTGATTGGTAAGCCTCACATTTAAAAAGTAAAAATCCTATTACTATTTTCTTCCTAGCAAATGCACATGGAAAATCAGTATAACACAACCAGTAAAATAAGTCTCAGCCCAGGGGACAACCCTTCTTTAAGTCCACAAAAAGTAAATTCAATGTGTAAATACATTTTCCCATACTTTTATATATATTTCTAATAATAAAAGCAAATATGTGAGTTGTGTAATTCTCATCTGATGGGGGAACTGAGAATCAAGGAATTTAATGACTGATACCTTGAAAAACAGCTAAATTCAAGGACTTTTAAACCTTGCTTTAGAATTCTTTCTATAAAACCATACTGATATGTTAATTTTATTCCTTCTAGAAATACCTCTTGGCATCCTAAAATATAAATGTAATGATTCTTAGAGTATTTCTAAAATGCATCAAATTTCTACTCTTTTTTTCACATTTTATGCATTTGTCCACTTTGAATATTTCATCAATATTTTCATTAGAATCCCCTTTGGGTAGTTACCTTCCTAGGTCCAACATTGTGATTCTTGCTTTATCTCAGGTAGAATTATCTGGAACAAAGAAGCAGCAACCCAACAGTTTGGAGGGCATAATGTGGCTCTTTTTTGACAATTGATCATAATTAGTGGTATAAGCAACCACTTATGTGGTTAGTTAGTGGTTAGTTCGATACAAAGCAACTTCTAAAATGTCAAAAAGAAAATATCAAAACAGAATCAAAGTGAACAAAAGCACAGCCATAATTGATATCCATGCCCTGTATTCCTGAAGCATTGGAAACCTAACTGAAAAGCTAAAACCCTGTTCACACCAACCCTAAATTTTGTTTTCTCTCTCTTACTGTTTTCATTTATTTAGTTTTGTTTTTTTTTTTCTTTCTAAAATTGAATTAACCAATATTTGCTGGCCCACCAGCCATAGAAAAGCTAGGTTGGGGAGCAATATAACAAAAGGAGAAAAAACATACCAAGTGATGAGTCTGGAGATGTGATTTTTCAGTTCCTGCCTATATCTTATAGTCGTGTGACCTCGATCACCTCTCAGGACCAGGCACTTGCTCAGAGAGTGTTTGGGCTTGGTGTCACCTAGCGTCCTCGTTAGCTCAAAGATCACCCTGAGCTCTTGACCTAGTGGGGAGAGGAGAGATAGAAGCATGATGACTTTAAAAGAGCCTCCAATGGAATGCCTCATTTGGACTTATTTTCCCATTACCAAAGGCTGGCAATGAGGTTTAAAGGCTACATACACGTAAACTGATTTGGGAACAAAAAGATTTTGAATGTTTATATTAAACTGTTTGAACTATCATGAGGGATATTAAAATGTCTGTGACACAGTTCGTGTCATAGAGGAGATTTTTCTTTCAATGGAGAAGACATTCTATACAAATACATAATAATGTTGGAAAAAAATCTGAATAAGCCTAAATGGAGTGCTAAAATTACAAAAGTATAAGCATTAGATGCTATAGAAATTCAGATACGCAAGACACATCTGGAGGAGCACTGAAGATGATCTTGAAGGAGGGGCTTGGGGAGTGGACAGATTTGGATAAGCAGATGTATATAAGGAGGTGCCCATTTTTGATGAGAACAACATAATCAACTGAATACATAGAAATGCAAGAGGAGATATCTTCCAGGAATAGTGAGAAGAAAGTCATCTAGGATCAGAGGACTGTTGGGAGGTAGGATTGGAGGAGGCAGAGAGTATCCATATTTTATAGATGATGTTCAGGTTGAAGAAGCTGGACTTTGATAGTTCATGAGGAGCTAGCAAAGGGAAGGGATTGCAGAGGGAAATTTAATCTTTCAGAAAGATAAAACAAAGGCCAACTGGAAGAATTGATTAAATGAGAGAAGACATTAGTGGCAAGGAGTCAAGTTGGATATCTATGCAACTGCCAGGTAAAGATGAAAACCTAAAGCATTAGAAATGCAAAAAATCACCGGGCACGGTGGCTCATGCCTGTAATCCCAGTACTTTGGGAGGCTGAGGCGGGAGGATCACTTGAGTCCAGGAGTTCGAGACTGATCTGACCAACATGGTGAAACCCCGTCTCTAACAAAGAATACAAAAATTAGCCAGGTGTGATGGCAAGCGCCTGTAGTCCCAGCTGCTCAGGAGGCTGAGGTACAAGAATCACTTGAAGCTGGGAGGCGAAGGTTGCAGTGAGCCCGGATTGCACCACTGCACTCCAGCCTGGGCAACAGTGAGGTCTGTCAAAAAAAAAAAGAGGGGGGTGCGGGGGGGAATCCAATGTTGTCCAACATTGGAGGAACTTCCTCAATAATTCTCTTTTCTCCTTTCCCTTCCTGATCTGAATAAACCTCTAGACAAAATTGTATTTTCACTCATCAAGCCTAAGAAAGCGTCCTAGTCCCTCCTGGTGGTCTTTGGTTGGATGATATAGAATTGATTTTGTAGTTTGCTTCATGGAGGCCACTGGGAAATTTGTTCGTTGGAATGACCTTTTGTGTTCACCCGATTATTGAGACATGACCGAATCCCCATCCTTAGTTCAAAAAGAAAACAAATCCTCTTCATTACTTTGCTGGCTCCCCTCCCTTCTTGATCTTAGCCAACTTTTTTCCAGGGTCTCCTATCTGCTCTCCTCCCATGACGATATTCTTGGATATTTTGTTCCCTTGGAGTCAAAAGACACACTCTTTATGTGGTGAAAAAGAGTATGTCTCATCAAAGTCACTCCGGACTAGCTGTCTATAGCCCAGTGATAATAATTCCACTATCTAAAGGAAAAATGTAATTTTACCACAAACACTCCCATGATGATTCAGTCCTAACTCTTGCCAGAGAGAAGGCTACGCCATTTTTTTTTCTATCCCCAGCACACAGGCTGCTGTGAAGAAGCATCTGCTGTCTAATTCTTTTCTATATTAGGATAAAATGCTTTTTGGCTTGCTGATTTCAGGCCCTTAGGAAAAGAGAAAACAAAGTTTCTCATAAAGTCTTCATTGCACAACAAGTTGGTCTGTGTTCTGGGAACCCCAGGCATGGACTTGTGGACCAAGCCACAAGAGCCATAGCTCAGAGATAATCGGGTCAGGAGTTGGATGTGATGTGCTTGCTCTGGGGGTATAGATGGTGTCTATGTAGCTATAATTCTTCCACTGTGGCTGCCTTAATGCCCAGATCATTTTCACTGGCTTCTTATCACATTTGGGAGGACCAGCATACTTTTCCTAAAAACTAACCAGATAGAGAGTTTGGTTTTCTACAGCTCCAACAGAATGAGGCACAGGAATAAAAATCCGCATTCACAGATGAATGTGTCCTTGAGAACGTATCTGGAGAGCACCTGAGGAAAAAGCATTAGAGTGCTATTTTCCTACCAGTTCCTTCTGAGCCTCCTCCCCGCAGGGCTGCTTTTGATTAAGACAAGGGCACGCTGTTCCCATGAAGACTCCCGAGCCAGGGCAGGGGCAGGAGCCAAGGGAGGTGGGGCTACTGAAGGAAGCATCACCTGTTGAAGGCTGTTGGCCTATCTCATGAGAAGGCTAGATGGGAAAGTCTAGGACACACACCTTGTATTTTGCTCTCTCCTCTCAAACTCCAGCTTTCTGTGTACCAGTGAGCTGGCTCACATTGCAAGTACTGGCCATCTGCACAGCATCCCTGGACACATTCAGAAGTAAACTGGGAGGCCCAAGCTCTCTGCTGGGAAACAATCACATCCACAGGGCTGTGTGCTGTGTTTGTGTTGGTAATATAATAATAATCATTATTATTGCTGTTATTGTTATGATTTTCCAAACTGGCTCATTTTAATGTATTTTCTATGACCCTCACCCTCATGGATATAGAGAGATAGTTATTGAACATGCCTTAAACTAGCACATCTCATATGTCTTACTACTTGCAATTATTATTTCAGGACCATAAAGAATGCAGCTTCCTTTTCTGTCTAGCAAGATATATTTCAAAGCCAAAGAGTGCCATATCACAGTTAAAAGGACTAATTGTTTTAAAAAGTCAAGGTGATGAAGGAGGAAGAGAATTTACTAAGTCATAAACATTTGCTTCTTCACAAAGCCCAGATTTTAGGCCTCTAGACATAACATACCTGTTCTCAGAGTTTTAACAATGCAGCTCTCAAAAGACTCCCCTTTGGTTGTAGGCGATTCACAGATTTTTAACTTCTTACTCTCTGGTTAGGGTTGATGTGCCAGGGAACTGTTTTTATTAGGTTTCAACGCGTCTGCGGTGCTTAAATAAGAGACTGAAACAGGCACTTGTTCCATGCTGTAGGGTGATAAGTTGCATTAATTTTTATTTTAGGCTGTCTCCAAACATGGCTTTTATAGACTAATAAAAAAGCAATTTTTATAAGTTCACAAAAAACAATGAACACAGTCGAGCATAAATATCTTACAACCAGGGCCAGAGGAAAATTATGAACTAAAAAATCTGCTGAAAGAGGCACAAAAAGCACAATTCCTAGATGCTGCATTCTCAAGGTAAATTAAACTCTCACCTACATGAAAAAGTGAATAAATATAAATTTCCACTAGTGTTTCTTCCCTGTTCTTACCCTGCTGTAGTCTGGAACTCTATCTCCCTACTCTTCACTAATTTATACCCATCATACTCTTTAAGATCAACCTCAAATATTCAGCTCTTTTGGAGGTAATATTATCCATTAATGCCAGTCTTCTTTGGCATCCCTGTAACACTTACTTTTTAATATTTTGCTTTATATCAATCCTTAAAGTATTTGTTTTTCAAAACTTAACTAGATTGTAAACTTTTTCAAAAATATGGAATTTGTTTTCTTTCTGTAAAAAGAATTCTGCAATAGCATCTAAGACCAATGGTTGATATCTGCTAACTACTTATTGTTACTATTATTCATATGATGCAAAGGCTATAACCCAGTTAAGTTAACCTCCCAATTCTCCCCCACCATAATAATCCTAAGATTCTTATCTAGGAATCTCATAAAATAAAAAGAATATAAATTCAAGGATTCTATCTTTTCTTTCAATGGATCTTCTTAATAATACAGGCCTAGAGCAATTAAAAGTATCTTGGATTTAAAGAAAATGTAACCTGTCCACAATTGTTGACCACAAATTCTAGTACTTGCATGTGTTTTAGCAAAATTCATATGGAACATTAATGCCAGAGCATGAACCAGGACAGCCTTAATTTGTTTAGGACTCTACCTGATTTTTTTTAAACCTCTGAGTCTAGATTCACAGTTGAATTTTTCTATTTTGCTTTCAATGACTGCAGAAAATCATCACTTAGTTGAAAATTTCGCATTTCCATATACGTGGTTGTTCAGAATATTCTTGGAAAAATTAGGAAATGTTTCAGTAAAATTACTCTATTGTCATATCCCTGGAAGGATATTTTATATGGGCAGTATCTATCAGGCAATAAAAAATTTAAAGTATATTTTGAATAGCTACCTTACCAAAGCTATAACAAAGGTTTTAAAATAGTGGTAGTACTATATTACTATACAATTTAAAATGCATATTTGAAATATACTATCTCAATTAATATTTAATGTACATACCAAAATAATTTTCTCAAAAGCTAAGGAAAAAATTGTGACTTATTCAAACCTTTTGTTTACTTACTGCCAAATGTCTAAATATTTGAAAACTTCCAGATGACTGATAGCAGTTTTGACTTTTGATTCTGCCAGTCTTAGATCACGTGATTACCCTTTCAGTTTAGAACGTAAATCATTGCTTTTACTACTTCTATAAATTTCATGTTCCAGCCACACTATTAGCCTGACATAAAATTGTTTATTGCTTTGATACTCCATGCAAAAAAGGCAAATAAACAAAATATCCAGGAATCTTAATATACAACCTGTTACCTTACATAAAGCATCTTGCCTTTCTTAGTCCTGTAAGTCAGTTAAGGCTTCCTAAGGTAGCGCTCAGTGTTAAGGTGTTCATTGTTTTGTTTGCTTGTTAGAAAACTAAAAGGATTACCTAGAATTGAGGTGGGAATATAATATGGATAGGAAAAATCATAGTGTTTTTTTCTACTCACACACCCACTTAACACTTCTGTAACCAGGTGCCTGTGGAGTGTTTCCCACACACCAAGCAATTCTGCAGTGGACACCAGCTGGGTGTCTTCCAATTCAATTCAATACTGTCACAGCTACCTGGAGATTGCATCAGATCCCACAGGTTAAGGGCTCAGTCCCAAAAAAATTGCCCAAACTTGAGATGCCAGTTGTATGCCCCAGGTTGTGACCTATGCTTCTGACCAACTGGCTATAAGTTGGAGTCTCCATGGTCCCCTCCTTTGAGTTCAATTAATTTGCTGTGGTGTCTCATAGAACTCAGAGAAACATTTTATGTTTACCAGGTTATTAATAAAGGATATAATAAAGAGTACAGATGAACAGCCAGATGAAGAGATACATAGGGCAAGGTCTTGAAGAGCCTTGAGTGGAGGATTTTCCATACCTGTTGAGTTGGAGTGTGAGCGCCTCCTGGCATGCAAATGTTTTCACTAA
The DNA here is from genome assembly GCF_043159975.1 of Macaca nemestrina. Lineage (NCBI taxonomy): Eukaryota > Metazoa > Chordata > Mammalia > Primates > Cercopithecidae > Macaca > Macaca nemestrina. The sequence goes on along the minus strand of NC_092129.1, from coordinate 164,895,923 downwards.
CCAAGAAGTTATTTGAAATTAGTCATTTTGGGATTTTATGGAGGCATAATTACATAGATAAGATTGATTAAGTCATTGACATCAGTGATCAACTCAACCTTCAGCCCCTCTCCTCTCCTCAGAGGTCCAGGGATTTCGGGGCAGGAGCTGAAGGTTCCAATCTTCTAATCACATTGTTGGTTCCCTGGCAATCAGAAAACAAAAGATACTGCTCTCACCCAGGAAATTCCAAGGAATGTAGGAGCTCTGTGCCAGATGCTCCTATCACTCAGAAAATTACAAAGGTCTTAGGAGCTCTGTGTCAGGAACCTGGATCAAAGAGCAAATATTAGAACAAAAAATTATCCTAGCACCCCTATACACCAGGGTTTTAGGAGCTCTGTATGTCAGGAATCTGGGGCAGAATCCACAAATATATTTCTTATTATATCACAATACCTCCAGGTCCTATTTGCCAGGAAACCCATTCTATATGGCACCTTCGTGGTGGGTATATTCTTTCCTGTGAACACTTTAGTGGAAGTATGTGACAGGTGGGGGAATTGGAGGCTCATCTCTAATTTCTCTAGAGGAGGGATTTGGGGTCTAGAACATTTGCTTGAAAGCTAGCTTTACCTAGCAAGAATATCATTTTACTTAATTTGTTATTATTTTGAGACACTTTGGAAAAATTTCTGGAGATGATAAGAAGAATTGTCCACGTTAGTTAAAATGATGCTAGCAGCTGAAACTAACAAATTCAAAACTTAATGTCTTAACACAATAAAAATTTACTTCTTATTCATGTAACATAATGCATATTCCTGGTCAGGTGGCTTTTCTCAAGTACCAGATCAAGCTTTCGTCTTCTAAATACCTGCCTTAGAGGTATCAGTGATGGCTATGAGATTCTCCGAAGGCGGCAGCAGTCATGCAGAAGCTCTCCCTCGGAGAGCGTTCCCTCAACCATGCTGTACTATACTTCCTGATTCATAAGTTCTTGTCTTTGTAGGGATCAGCAGCTACCAGGGATGACATTGAAAAGATAGGACTCATTGTGCACAGGAGTTTTATTTCAAACCTTCATACTTGAGCCTTCTCATTTCCTTTTTCTCCTGACTTGATATTGATTTTCTTCATGCCTGAATGAGTTTTTAATCCTGCCAAGGTGGAAGTTCATATTTGCAACTTTTATTTCTTATTTCAAAAGAAAATGAAAGCTAAAAATGTCTGATTAATTTTCAAAAACTAGAAAAGGTTAGTTCTTTCCCACCCCCATATAACACAAAAATGAATGTGCTAATTTAGCTGAAATGTTATGAAATATGTACTATTGGGTGGAAACCAAGTATGGAAATTCCATAAACATTTCCCACTGTGATATCTCCTCAGAGACACCTGCTCGCTTCCTACCAAACAGATTTCTATTCCAATAATAAAAATGTAAATACATTCAACATCAGTAAAAAGAAATTCACCTACCAATTTTGGGAAGCCTTAGCTCTCTAAGCAAGTTTTATGATCTTTTACAACATCACAGATGACTCCAGTCATGGATCAATACATTATACACATTTATATATGAAAATAATAGTAACTGCCTGGATTCTATCATTATCTTCAGCTACAAATTTCAGTCTACAATTACAATTTCATTACAGTTTTAAATGTTCTCCTCTAAACATTTTTAAGCAACTAACTAGCCTCATGAACACTACTGACTCTTAGTGAAATGATTAGTGGAAGGATAATTGCATGTCAGATGTTGTGTAACTTTTTGGGAGCCAGTTTCCCACAGCATTTTAAGTTCTTGGAATTCCATCGATGATGTTCTCACACTATTCATGCTCAAAAATTCACTGGCAACACACATCTGTGTTTACCCTTTCAATCATGATAATGTCCACAATACTTTTCATATTCCTAGAGGATTAAGTAATACCTCCAGAATCTTAGAAGACAAACATGACTTATGTTGGACTTGAAATCATTCTACCATCCATAATAGGAAGAGTCTAAAATTGGAAACCACCTACACACTAGAAGCAGAAGATTGTCATAACTGCCTATTTCTGGCTTAATAGCAAATTAATATAATGAAAAGATCTGTAACGTAATGACAGAAAATATATAACCCTGGATATGGATCCCTTTTCTCGCTCTTCATCTGCAATCCAGATCAATTCTGCTTAAATTGGATAATTTTTTCAACATATGAAATATGCTGTTGTTCATATTGGTACTTTGTTCACAGCAACAAATACACATGGAAGCAATCACAGAATGGAGGAAAGTCATCATTCTTTCCTTATATAGAGTTGAGAAAACTCTTGACTCATCATCACCCTTTCTAAAAGGGTCTTAGGAAAGAAATATAGGTACCATAAGGTCAATTTCCTACACCTCTGGGGTATAATCAGAATTAAAAAAACAGAAAACTCCTGAAACCAGATATGCTCAGTGCAGTTGCCGCCACCCTTCTTCTCACTCTCTTGGCCAATATCATTAATTGATCACATTAGTCTTTCTCACTGGGGCCAGATTCAGGCACAGAATTTTGCTCAACGTATAGTGTTAGCTATCAACTACCAATTAACCATTGAGCTAAGTTGTAACTCAATATGAAAATCTATTTGTCATTCTTGACATAGACGATCCCCTGGGTAAGAATTAGAGAGAGAGAAAAGCTACACAGTCATGACCTTGGAAATCCTCCCTGTAGATTCAAGTGGTCCTACCTACAATAAAAACTGCTATTTACATTATAGCTGAGGCCATTTTCTTTTGATATGATTTTGTGTTGGGAGGCTTTGTGAAGCTTTTCTGGCAGGCATTATCTGTGATGACCATATGCAGGGTATACAGAATAACAGAGAAAAAAGTTTAACTTTCATTATACCTAGAATACCCTTTTTCCTCTGTTGAAGTTTCAGCAGTGATTAAGCTGTAGCTATACAAGCTGTCAAATGCAGGAACTTCAGCCAAATAGACTGGGCCACCTACCATCATGGTGGGGTCCAAGAAGTACTTTCCAGGGGAAGCAGGTCAGGACCACTTTATTTCTTCTCAGTCTTTGAAAAGTAAAATCTCTGTTGGCCCATAACCATTTGGGCAACTGTTTCACTAAAAATTAATTCTGAATCGTAGACAAAACAACACATATTCTAAACCACATGGCCGTAGTTTTTGTACCAATTGTCAATCTATCTTTTCTTTCTTTCTTTTATTTGCCCTCATTTCCTCACTGAGTTATTTTTAATTTTTAAAAATCACGTTGTGTTGTTTTTAGGCATCTTAAATCATTTGTGGAAGAAGGGAAGACATAAATACATAAAAATGAATTAATACATAAATACATCAAAATTTTCTCTGCTAGTCTTCTTATACTACACAACCCACAAATCTACCGCTGAAGGCTAATTCCTTCTGAAAATTATTTGTTTTGATTTTGTTTCTATTAGCTAAGAGGATCTGTTTTCCAAATCATCCAAGAGAAGTATGTTAAAGTCATTAAAATATACCTAAGAACAATAACACAATACCACTGATATTGTAAATCTTATGGTGACATTTTATCCACTGCTGCAATGTCCTTTATTTGTACATTTAAGATATTATTGGGCTTTTTTTTTTCCACATGAGGAAGCTGGAGCTATTAAAGGTATTCCATGGTTTAACCAACCTTTCAGGAAACATCAGAGGTACAAACAGCTATAAGAAGTTGGTTCGTGTCTCTAGGGGGTAATATTCCCCTGAAAGAAGATATTACTCCCTCTCTTTATTTATATCTGTGAAATCTTGCTTTTGACTTGACCAAGCTGAAGAAAATAATGTCTCTCAGGTAACTGATAGACTGTGAAATTAAGTTCAAGAAATCAGATCACTTGAAGAAGCAATCTTTATCCCTGACTCTACCTGCCATCACAGGCTTAAGGAAATCTGGCTTTGAACTCATCCATCAGTTCTGTTTCCTCTACTGGTTTTTGCATTTGGTGGAGGAAACCGGTGGTTTTTAGACTGACAGAAAAAAAAGTTCAACTGAGAACAAAGCTTTCTTACAGGTATTTTTGCTGGCAGTAGTATCTTTTTCTCCTTTGAGCCCTCAGAGCATTTTCTAGTTTTGCAAATATTTTCCTTTTGAGGCCTTCTTACCAAAGCTGTCAGCAGCATTTATGATAAATGCAATTTGTAATAGACAAGGACTGTTTCTTTGTATGACATTGGCCAAATATATCGCTCTTTACCTGAGTATTTGTAACTGTTGGTGGTTTCAACTTCAGTGTTGAAATGAACTTGATTTCATGTTAGGGAAGCAGCCTATTGTCTTATTGACAAGAAGTGGCTTCTTATTCTACACAATAAAATTAAACTCACTATTTATTGTGCCATTATTTCTGTGTCAGCTGGTTGGTGTATATTACTTCTGAGTCAAACAAAAATAATATGGAGTTTTTATTATAATTATTATCCTTATCAAGTAGCTTTGAAAACAATGTCAGAGTGATTAAATAGCAATAAATAGCTGACTGGAAATTAGAACTTAAACCTATGAAAATCTGAATTCCAATCCTGTATTCTACACCATTCTCCTCCCGTCATAAATGTTTTATAAATACATTTCTCTCAGGCTTCAACTTTTTAAAATACAAACTTTATACTAATCACCTTTCATGGATCTCTTGATGATAATCACCTTGGAGTATGTAGATTCCTTCCCATTTCAAGGAGAATTGAAAAATGCCAAAATCCATGCAGCAGCACACTGTATTATATTTGGTTTTTTCCAAGTTTGCAATGAACTGCGTTTGGAACATTCAAGTTGTTATCTGAAGTGTTTAATTTCAGTGCTGTACTTCAGGAACCAGTGAAATTAAATCAACAAATTTTATGCATTATTTTTCAATATACAAAAGAAATTGTCTAATGTGATTAACATATTAATGAGATCAGTCACCTTATTTGTGTTTAAGTCATTCTAAACATTTTCTTTGTAATATTCTGTGGGATTTTAAAGATGTTTCAGGGAATTTTGCCTCACATCCTTTATTTTAATTTTAATTAGTTTTATTGCCATGTCTACCTCTATTTTTTCTTATACTCTATTTTCTTATTGCTCCATTTTTTTGCATTTGTAAAATATGGTTTGATTCAATAAGAATGATGTGACACTTATACAAGAATGTGTCTGTCAACTGGAAATAAAACTTACCCAATGTAGTTATCATTTTACTTTTCACGGAACAGTTTGGACATTTAATACTCCCACAAGGCAGTAAATAGATCTCTGTGTTGTGTTAGAAATATTTTATTTCTGCTAATTTTTCTTACTCTTTTCTAGGCATATGCAGCAAACAAATAAGTCTATCTAGCTTTCTGGATTCTGAGAATTGTCACTTTTCAGTCCAGGTTCCAATTGTTCATTCACTTAACTAAGAGCTATGTTTAAGTGCCTGTGTGTGTGCCAGGGACCATACTAGCACTAGGCTATGGCAATGAAGGAGATAAAGCCACCTGGGTCCTCGAGAGATCACAAGTCAGGGAAGAAGACAAAGACAGAACCTATAATCACACATGTGGTGAGGGCTACAAGAGGGGAAGGATGGAGTGTTGTTTGAACCAATGACAGAAGACTTAATGAGCTTGAAAGATTGAAGGATCAGCAATATCTTCTCTGTAGAGGTGACATTTTTAAGAAGAAATAAAGGAATCAGCCAAATGTCAATGGCAGGGGAGGGAAATTCAGGCTTTGCAGGCACCAGGAGCCACTTTTGTTGAGGAACAGAAAGTAATGTAAGAGGCTAGCTCCTTTCCTTGCCTCGTGTTCATGGCAAGGATTCTGAACATACTTTATAGAAGTTTATTTTTCCAATGTCTAAAATAAAACATTTAGAAAAAAAGCTTTTACTACCATGTTTCCCTCTTTTCATACGTTGGTTATTTTTCAACTCTTGACACAGATAAGATGGAGATGAAGCCAGAAGACAATTGTGTGCTATTAGCAAGGAGGTATTATCGAGGAGGTATTTCAAGGAATCATTTATTTTTCCTCACCACAGGCATTGCGATAAGTTCTTCTTTTAATTTATAGTTGTTGTAACTCTATGAGGTATCTGTGATTTCGATTTTTGCAATGGAGTAAACCAAGGATGGGGGAGGGTAAGTTACTCACTCTGGGTGAACAGAACTAGAATTTGCAACCAGCTGTCTTCGACTCAAACGTACAATGCCTCTACAAAGTAGCAAAGGCACAGAGGGAGCTTATCACGAGCATAAGTAGAAACAGTGACCATCTAGTTTAAGTGAAATTAAGGAAAGTACACAGGAGATGAGGCTGGAAGGTGCAACGTGATTAGGAAAGTATACAAACAGGTATCATGGAAATTCTTGGCTTTCTACTTAGAGCCTAGCTTATTTCCAAATAGGTGTCTTCTCATCATCACCATCCCATGCAAGGAAACCTGACTATCCCCAGCTCAAAGGGCCTTATATTTCTATGGATAATTTTAATTGCCTCAACAGCAGTTGATCAACACTATATGGCAAAGCCAATCACCTTTCATCACTCCCCAGCTCACTGGAGTTGTTTTAGGAATACACAAAAAACCAAAATGAAAGGGGACATCTAAGAGGTTCTCTGAGAAAAAGTTCCATTGATTTTCTTTTTTAAAGTTCCTGGAAGAGATGTGAGACCCAGAACTGCAGCAGTCATTTCACCACAATCCTGAAGTGGAAGCCAATTAAAGTGAGGACTCTTAAGTTTTAAAGGAGAACATGAAGAAATTATCAAAAGGTGCTTAAGATCTTTGCTCCTGGAATCACCTGGTGACTTCCCATCCTGGCTCTGCCATATTCTGACTGGATGACCATGGGCAAGGTATTTAACTTCTGCAAACCACCATTCTATGATATGCTCCATGTGGATATTGATAACACCTCATAAGGGTTTTGTGAGGATTAAATGAATATATATAGAGAGACAGAGCTTAGCATCTCACATTCAATAAATGATTACTTCATTATTAGAATTCAAGCCACAGTGAAATATTTATATCTCTGATGAAACAGGAAAATTAATGGCTGTGTTTGAGTTTAAGGATCTTAACAAACATTACCAAATATTTGATATACTAAAGCACGTTTCAGTATAGATTTTCTGTATTTGGTTTAACCAATTACTTTTGTACTCAGAATCAGAGTTGGGAAATTTACTATTTCAACCTATCTTTCATAGTTAACAAAAGAGCAAAGGCAGTTCAATGGATACAAGAAAACCATTTAATAAATGGTTCTAGAACAATTGGACATTCTATATAAAACAATAATCTAGACACAGATTTCAGACACTCCACAGTTTACTGAAAATGAATCATAGATCCAAATGCAAACTGCAAAACTTTAAAAATACTAAAAGATAACAGAAGAAATGCAGGTGACCATGGGTTTGGTGACAAGCTTTTAAATATAACAGTAAAAGCAGAATCCATGAAATAAAAAGCCGATACACTGACTTTATTAAAAATAAAAACTTCTTCCCTGCAAAAGACACTGTTAAGGGAATGAGAAGAAAAACACACATTGGGAGAAAATATTTGTAAAACACATAACTGATAAAGAGCTTGTGTTCGAAATATACAAAGAACTCTTACAGCTCAGCAGTAAGAAAATAAACAATCCAATTTTAAAAATGGGCCAAAGATCTCAACTAAAACCTCACTAAAGAAGATATATATAGATGACCTGGCAAATAAGCATACTAAAAGATGTTCAACATCATGTCTTCAGGGAATTGCAAATTAAAATAAGATACCGCTGCACACCTATTTGAGTAAAATCCAAAGAACACCACCACCAAATGATGGTAAAGTTGTAAAACAACAGGAACTCTCATTTATTGCTGGTAGGAATGAAAAATGGTAGAGCCACCTTGGAAGATAGTTTGGCAGCTTTCTACAAAGCTTACATAGTCTTACTATACAATCCGGCAGTTACACTCCCAAGGATGTACTCAATTAAGCTGAAAACTTATGTCCACAAAAAAAAACCTGCTCATAAATGTTTATAGTAGTTTTATGAGTAGTCTTCAAATACTGTAAGCATTCACGATGTTCTTCAGTAGAACAATAAATAAATAAACTCTGGTACATCCATACAATAAAATACTCAGTGAAAAAAAAAAGGGCCATGAGAAGACAAGGAGGAAACTTAAATACAAATTACTAAATGAAATAAGCCAGTCAAAAAAGGCTGCATGCTATATTATTCCAACTGTCTGATGTTCTGGAAAAGCCAAAACTCTGGAGATAATGAAAAGATCAGTGGTTGCCAGGAGGAAAACAGGCAGAGGGGAGTGGAGAGGAATAAGTAGGTGATATATGATAGATTTTTAGGGTGATGAGCTGTTCTGTATGATACTGCAATAGTGGATGCATGTCTTTATGCATTGTCAAAACTCATAGAAGGTAAAACACAGAGTAAACCTTACAATAAGCTGTAGACTTCAGTTAATAATAATGTATCAATATTGGTTTACTAATCGTAACAAATACACTGCTCCAAAGCAAGATTTTAACTGGGGAAACTGTGCAAAAGAGGGGATGGAATATGGGAACTCTCTGTACTATCATCTCAATTTTTCTGTAAATCTATATTTGTTCTTTAAAAAGGCAATTAATTTTTAAAAATCAGTGGCCATATTTAAGTTTAAGGATTTTAGTAAATAGTATCATATATTTAATAGAAGAGTCCATGCCTCAGGGTGTATTTTCTATATTTGCTTCGTATTTACTGAGATCCAGAGTCAGTAAATTTACCATTTCTCCAGATTTGGAGCAAGGAAGACAATCAGGTGTGAAACTGATCATGTATGTAAAATTATTAAACTGCCTCAACTGAAACTGACATACAGCTCAAGTTTTATACTTCACAGCACCTATGATCCAAAAGAAAAAGGGGATGTTCCATGAAATCAGATTAAATAAAGACTTCAGCCTTGGCCTTTTCCTGATTCTAAAGGTCTGCTATCAGTTTCATAAGTCACCTAGGTCTAAAGGAAAAAGAGAGTTACAGAGGCTAATATGTAAAACAGTGAGCTTCTCTTGATTGTCAGCTGGATCCAAGAACAAGGTACTCAATTTCATGTTCAGAAATCCAAAGAGCAGGAGGAACACATTTCACAGACTTCTACCAGCAAAGGAAGCTTGCATATTTACTCTGTGATTTGGCAATTTGAGTTTATTTCTGTCACAGTAAGATATTACAGGGGGGAGGAGCAAACTACTAGTGGGTTCTCCTTTTGAATCTGGAATGAATTTACTGATGGTTCATCATCTCAGCCCTGAAAAATACTATTGTAACAATGAAACTGTATGCTTTTTAAGTATTTTTACTGGAACTAACATAGATAACCATAAGAACATTTTTAAAAATTAATTTTAGTTTTTCTGGCATACCTTTGCATTTACTTGTTATATTCCTAGTAGTGGCAGGAGTATTAATAAAGCAATGATGATTTTTGTCATTATTATTACTCAATATAGAATCATTATAGAACCTGGGAGTAAGTCACTTCTTTAACATTTGGGCTGGGACATATAGGGTAGGTGAGTGACCTTTTTAGCCACAGGCCAACTCAAATCATTGATGAGTAAGAAGAAAGGGTGGTAGATGTGCTGAGTACAAAATATAGCAGACAGAAGACAGAAAATAAAACATGGCAAGAAAAGGTCAAGGTCAAGTGGCAAAGGAGAAGCACAATTACTATTCTGAAATGTGAGTCAGGGTCATACCAGTCTGCCCACCCTCCATCTCTGCCAAAATGAGGACTGTCCATTCCCTGGTAATGTGGGTTCTTGGCCCTCTACCTGCATTGATAAATTCACTATACTTTGCAAAAAGTGACTATTTTTAAAATCATGCCAAAATGCAGTTCTAAATATGTAATTGTAGATACCACTCCCCTCTCCTCAACAACAGGTTCTGGCATTTAAAGGATTTCCTGGACTCAAAGCTATGGCATCAAGCCATAAAACCCTTTGGGTTACTCTCAGTCTATTCTTGTTTGTTTGGCAACAAAATAAGGTAGAATCAAGAAGCTTAGCAAAACTTTTAAGGAGCTGTAGTCTGTGTTGGATGACCACTCACCACTCTCAATTCCTCCTCCCTGGCAACTTCTCATATTTTCTGTAAAGCAGTGATTTTTTCAAAGTGAGGTTCCAGGCTACATAATTCAGAGTCAATTGGCTTGCCTAGTAAATATACAGATTCTTGGGCTCTAACATCCTAGGCATGGTGTCTAGTTGCCTGCATTTTTGACAAGCATTTCAATTAATATGTGAATTAAAGCTTTCTGCAAGTCCTCCTTCCACCCAACTACCTGCCCCAATTTTGCTCTTTGGTGACTGTCAACTGAGCTTTGCAAGGGTATTAAAAATAACCACTATATTCACAGATACTATTTAAAGAAGTAACTCCTCTCAAGGATGTTTGCATTTTTAAGGTGTCTCCAAGAAGTTATAATCTCTTTCTTGATGAGAAGAGAAAAATTATAATATTAAAGGAAGCTACCTTGTCAATTTGTGTTATGCACAAATGCTCAAATAATAAGATAATAATCACAAGCAAGACTTATGGAACACTGATTTACTATGTGTCAGCTCATTATAAACATTATTGCTAATTCCTATCACAAACCATAAGAGAAGTAATTTCTCCTTTTCACTGAAGAAATAACTGAGGGTTCTTGTGAGAAAATGCTTTGTTCCAAGGCCATACATTTAGTAGATACCTAAATCAGCCTCATATTAGGCTGTTTGGGCTACATAATTCTGGCTCTTTCTATTCGACTGTAATTCATTCTGAAAAAAAAAAAGTAACAGCTTTTCACAGACAAAATACACGTTAGACACTAGCCTTAGAGAATTCTGGTGACATCGATTTGGCTAAAGTTGTTGGAACGCTCATTATTTTTATGAACTATTAAAGCATTTAATATCCAGACATTTCTTTAATAAGGTTTAGCACTACCGGGTTGAAAATGTGCCATTTTCATTACTGCCCTGAGATTCTCCCTATGCCCAACTCTTTTTGTTTCTGCAACTTCAGTTTCATTTCTATCACCTTTCAAAAAGCAGCGTGTCTCAAATTATTTATCTTTGAGGTTATTTGCATGATTTTGAACTAACTCTAAAGAAAGGTTACAGATTTTTAGAGAAGTGTAGGAAGTATGGGAATTTATTTGTGTAGTTCTTGCTTGTTGACTGGGGAATGAATTCCCAGGGTTTATCAACCTGTTCTGTCAGTTTGACATTTAGTTTAAAGTATTTGCCACTCAGATTCTCAAGGTACACAATCTCCTTCCTATGTTCATCTCTCAGATATTTTTGGAGAGGATCTTCTAGGTGTGAAGTCTAGATGCATTTTCCCAACTATTTTAGTTTATTTTTTAAAAGTTTTTTTCTAGCAAGAACACAATTCTAAAAATCAAACTTCCAACATGTGTTTTGGAAACTTAGGTAGCAATTTATTAAAACCAAACATTAGTTTTACTCAAAGACATGACTTGAAGGCTTTGGAATTCTTCTGAACTTGTAGGTACTCTTGAAGAAGCTACATGGAGAGAGGCTATCATTCATTTGCTCTGAATAAGAGAAATCAGTGGAGAATATAAAGCACGCATGATGATCTGCCTAGGTGCATTCATTGCATTTGATGATCCTGGGTGTCCTTGTTTCGGAGGCATTGGTCTTTACTGTCTGTTCCTCTGTGTTATCAGAGGAAAAGCAGGTACCAAGCATTTTCCTTTCTGACTATCGGCCACACTTTGGCTGTGTTTGGTCAATGGTAGACACAGGCAGAAGCTTGTGGGAGGTGAGAGGTAAGGAGAGAAGAAACCGAGTGTTTCTTTCTCTTCTTCTCTCCAGCAGACTTTTGGACACTGGTTTTATACTCTCCACAGGGCCAGCTCCTTTACATCCTTCATATCTAGCACCTTCATAATCTCCACGTTACCACTTCCTGCAGGACACATCTGCTATGCTTCGGGCTTCCACTCAGTAACCCCAGCCCCTATGCCAGGGAACACTACCTCCTTCCTTTATCTCTCCAGCCTCAGACTAGGAGTGGTTTCCTGCTGTTTAAATATCTTAGATTACTCTATTGTGTCTTATTTGCATTTTAAATTCCTCCATCACCTGTATAACCAATTCTCTAAGCATAGGTACCGGAACTGGTTTTTATTTTTCTAGTTAAACTCTGACTTATATATCTCTATGCACATGTAATTTATCACGGTGTTAATAATGCTTTTTAGTGCATTGTAATGGCAACATAGAGGAGTATGGGGAAATTACAACAACTCTATTACCCAAATGTTGATCTATAATCAACTATTGAGTATTTGCCATTATGTATTTTTGAATAGAAGAATGTATGTTTTGCTGAAAGAATATTTTTACTTGCCATGCTAATCCTACAGTAACCCTTTCTATTTCTACTTAAGGGAAAGCTTTTGGGAGAAAAGAACACACCAATTTTGGGGTTATTTTCTGCTCAAAATTTTATTTCAGGTACATTACAGATTATAATTTTTTAAATGTATTTTAAATTTTAAGCCAGCAGAAATATAGACACCTATGAAATGTTTTCATGGCAGCATCAATTTAAGATTTAAACTAGTACATAAAACCTCTTCACTTACATTCAAAAAATTAATTACTGGTATATTTTGTGAATTTGTACACAGTACAAAAGAAGGTCAAATTTTCTTTTACCACATGCAGTTTAAATGTTTAAAAAGGCTAACCAGAGGCTCCCAAAGCTTGGTTGGACACTCCTCTCTTAGCCAGAAAGAAGTACTACTAGTGGGGAAAGCCATTCCTAGCTCTGGTCCCAAATTATTACCAAACAATGTGGGTTTTCTCCAAATCCTGCTTTTTAAAATTCCTGTTTACACAACTAAGCTCTATTTATAGCTTCCATTACAGACAGATGAAGCCATATTTCTGAATTTTGACCCATGGAATGTTGGAGAAAGTATGCCCCTTTTAGTCCTAACCCCTAGAAGCTTCCTGAAATACTCTCCACTTGTGCTTTTCTTTCATTTTGCCCAAAGCAAAGAATATAATTGGAGAACCTGAGTTCTTAAAGATGGCAAGCTACAAGCTGGAGCTAGGTTCCCAAATGACTGTGTGAAACAGAGTATACAGCCCCTCCACTAGCCCCCAAAGGCTGATATGTATGAGATGCTAATGTGTTGGAAAAATTTGCTTTTACTATGTTGAAACACTGAGATTTTAAGATTAGAGTAGCAAGTATTTACCTTCATTAGTGCACAGATAAATTAAGCACTGACAGAACAAAATTTCAGAGATATACTGCTAACCTGAGATCTAAATTTCTCCTTTTGGATTCATTTTACTAATTCTTCCATCTTTTCCTCTCCTCTTCCTTCTCATAATTTCCCTGTGTTCATTTTAATATGGAAAAATAACCTCTGTTGAAATATAAATTTAGGAGGGAATGCTGCCAAAGGCTTATCTTACGGAGTGCCTTGAGAATTTAACTTGTATTTTATTTTTCATTGCTATAGCAAGAAACCTTTTTGTTAGGCTTTTGAGGGGTGAAACATCAACAGCAAATAACAGGGATTTGCCCCACCTGTTCTCCAAGCTGGACAAAGAACTCACTCTGTATTTCTAGCAATTGGGTCTTTCTAAATAGGCCATCAATCTCTTCTAGAAAGGATAATCTGCTCCTTTGCAGGAGAAAAGGCATGAAGGATGTCTTCTAATGAGAACCTTAAACAAATATCAAGGGTTGGCAGGACCATGAGCACAAGACAGGAAAAAGAACAAAGAAATGGTTCAGGATACCTGATGATGTTCTAAGGCCAGTGTCATGCTGGAGCCTGTGAACCAAATGAAGCATGCAAGAGGGACTCCATGTTAAGTGCTTAGGGCCAGTGCATGGAGTAGGGAACCTGTCTCATACTCTTTCCCATGCTTCCCTGAGAGTTGACCAACCACCATTTAAGGACTCACCTCTGATGCCCCAAGACGACTGCACAACTAATGGAGTAGTGAAGGAGCAAAATAACCAGTGTTTTGTGAGACTGATAAATCTGTGCCAGTGAGTCTTGAATCTAGATCAGACAGGAGTGGATGCTCTATTACTTAAAAATTGTATGCAACTTTATCCCAGGCATAGACATGTTATATTCTTATTGATTTCCACCCTTCAATATTCTTAACTGATATGGTTTTGTGTAGATTATCCCAAGTAAAATAGGGAACTCCGGGGCTTTTATAATACAGCTGCCACTTGGATCAAAACTTTTACAGTTAGTACAAGTTTCCCTCCTCTTCTGTGTGGCTTCTTCTCTTAGGTCATGCTGGCTTCAGAATGGCATCCTGGGAGAGTAGAAAGAACATCATCTTCGGAGTAAAAAATATCTCTGGGAAATCAACATATCCTTCTTTGAATTTTTTTTCTTCTTTGGGCAATTTACGTCGTGGAGCTGTGACCAGGTTGAAGTGATCTATGTAAGGGCATCTAGCATGTTGCTTGGCTCATGGCAGGAACTCGGGAAATCTAGAGATACTATGCAAGCATAGTTTCCACAAGTAAATGGACGTTTATATTTCTGTATCCAGGGAAACCCAGGGATAAGATCTATTTATCCTAATAAAGGTATAGCCATGCTATTTCCCTCATATCTGCTTGAGCATTTGACTTTCTTCTCTTCATAGCTCCTTTGGGCCTGAAAGCTCCAATAGTAGAAGGAGAATGCAGGACATGGGAAACAAAGGCAGTCATCCTTGGTACGATGAACACCCTGCACTTCACACCTTGTCCCAATACTAGCCCCAGAATAGCAAGGATTTAATTGGCCAACTTCTGATCCAGGAACAGCCATTATCTCTTGAATTTTTACAATCCCAAGGACAAGGGATTCGAATCTTCATTTGAGAGATGAAGTCTGAGTATCAGAGCATGAAGTTACTTGACCAACCTCATATAGCAAATCAGAACTTTATCTGGAATTTACAATAAGGACTTTGTTTATCATTTGAGTTGTATAGTTGATGTAATTTTCTCATTTTCCAACATACTTTTCTCCTGTAGTAGCAAAGGCAAGCAGAGAGATGGATTTTCATCCTCCTCCCACATCCCCACCTTGTTCTTTTTGTATCGTTGACAGAAAACCAGAACATTATCTTTGTGGCACTAGAAAACTTGCAATTCTGACACTGAAAGAAACTGAAGCCGGTGCCAGTTTTCCTTATCTTGGTTCAATAATTCCATCCTCAGAGCTATTCACTGCCACTGGCCATCGGAGCTCCTCTGCTTCTACAGAACAATGACCTCTCATTGCACAGTTACCTTCATCCCAAAACACCAGAGTGATTTCTAGTTAGGATAGTGAATCGTGACCAACAATTAAATACTAATATGTCAATCTAAATAACAATTCACTGAAGATAAGCCTTCTACCTATTTTTCAAAACTTTGGAGTTATTATTCAAAGACCACTACGGTTTATTAACACTTCAGTCTGCCTTGTAAGCTATTGGGTGAAAAGACACAAAAAATGTCAAAATCAAATTTTTTTGTCCTTGAGGACATGTGTATAAGATAGGGTACATGTAGTGGTCAGAGGAGAGGAATGAACAGTAAGTAAGCAAGTAAATGAGTAAGTAAATGAGGTGATGGGAAAGTCTTCCTGAAAGAAGTGAAAACTGAGAGGTGATTAGGATTTGAAAATACAAGAAGGGGCCAGGCACGGTGGCTCACACCTATAATCCCAGCACTTTGGGAGGCCAACGTGGGCGGATCACGAGGTCAGGAGATCGAGACCATCCTGGCTAACACAGTGAAACCCTGTCTCTACTAAAATACAAAAAATTAGCCAGGTATGGTGGCGGCCACCTGTAGTCCCAGCTACTTGGGAGGCTGAGGCAGGAGAATGGTGTGAACCTGGGAGGCAGAGCTTGCAGGGAGCTGAGATGGCGCCACTGCACTCCAGCCTAGTGACGGAGCAAGACTCCATCTCAAAAAAAAAAAAGAAAAGAAAACACAAGAACGGTTAAAAAAGAATGATCTAGACCTGGAAGAAGAGGGTAAACAAAAGCACAGAGGAAAAATATATGCAAGGAATGGTATAGACATTAAGGAAATAAATTTCACCACAGAATTAAATTGTGAAGAAAGGAAAAAAAAAATAAGTTCATAAGTTACTGTCAGAAGCTTGTACCATGTGGAGTGTTACAGAACAGGGCAGGACAATTGGACTTCATCCAATTGACACTGGGGAGTTTCTAGGGGTTGAAGTAAGAGGCCATGATGTAAGGGATGTTTAAAAAAGATTAAAAGGTCAAAGAAAGTCAAATGAAAGGAGCAAATTTTAGTATTTGATACTACAATAGAAAAATTATAGTTTATAATTTAATGTATATTTCAAAATAGCTAGAAAATAAATATTGCAATGTTCTCAACACAAAGAAAAGATAAATGCTTAAGGTGATAGATGCCCCAATTACCCTGATTTGGTCTTTGCACATTGTATACAGATATCAAAATATCACACATATCCAAAAAAGATGCACAACTATAATATATCAATGAAAAAAATATGAAAATAAGTAACCCCCACCCCTGGAAAAAAGCTCAAGGTGGAGAGGTTATTCAGGGTAGAGAAACAATTGTTAGACATAATTCGATTGTCCAGTGAAAATTGTTGGATACCCGGAAAAAAAAAAGGAATGAAAGAGTGAAAACAAAACACATCAAAAAACAACATAGTTGGATCTAAAACAGTAGAAAGAAACATCACCTCGAGTAAATGGCTGAAAGATTTTGCCAGTGGTTCTCAAACTTGAGTATGTGTCAGAATTTTCTGAAGAATTTGTTAAAACACAGATTTCTGGGTTTGAACTCCAGAGTCTGTCCTTAGGGTATAGAATGACAGGCAGGCCAGGCACAGTGGCTCACACCTGTAATATCAGCACTCTGGGAGGCCTAGGCGGGCAGATCACTTGAGGTCAGGAGTTTGAGACCAGCCTGGTCAACATCGGGTGAAACCCTGTCTCTACTAAAAATACAAAAATTAATCAGGCATGGTGGCACATGCCTGTAGTCCCAGCTACTTGGGAGGCTGAGGCATAAGAATGACTTGAACCCAGGATGTGGAGGTTGCAGTGAGCCGAGATCACGCCATTGCACTCCAGCCTGGCTGACAGAGTGAGACTCCATCTAAAAAAAAAAAAAAGCAGGCAGGCAGAGACATCCTCAAAAGTCCCTAGAAGGTGGGATTATGTATCTGATACTCAACGTCGAACACCATATTGTATACATTTCATTTCCCATGGTCAGAGTAGGTGTGCAGTAAAGGCAGGAGATATTGTATTCCTGCTTATTAAATCTCACTTGTCATTTGAACATATAATACCATAAACATGTTTCTTTTCCCAAACACCAATTGCTGCACCCAGGCTCCCTTTCTGAGGCCAGAACAGCAATTTAACAATCACATCACCCAGCAGTGATATGCTATGCATTTTCAGAAATTATCCAAAATGAGAACTCCTGGGGTCCATAACTCAGCTCTCCCCTCCCTACATGTGCATGATTTCCTTTGCCTCCTATTATGCTCTTTGGACCTGTAGTCATGCAAATGACACAAATGAACAGCTGCATTCAGCCAACCAGATGGTCACATGTGGGAAGAGATGGGATGGAGACAATAGAAGTAATAGCCTATAAAGTAAGTTAGTGCTACCGAAATTCTACATTTTTTCTATTAAAACCAAGTGAAAGGTTAATTATTTCCATCCGTATTCACTTAACAGAGGGAATTAATCTCAAAGGCACAGTAAGAAATTTTCAGCAAAATTTCACAACTGCTTATCCCAAAATAGGAGAGGAGAGTGAGTGAATGTGTGTTGGAGAGTGTGATGGAAGCAATGAACAGGCTTATGTAAAACTCTGCTTGCTTGAGATATATAGCTAAATTGCTAGGTGGTTGGGGAAGAGAACCAGAAGGAATCCATTCACTCTTTTGAATTAATACTGAACCCTGATGAAACAAAAGATGGTCTTTTTCTTCCTAGGTGCTATTCTTCTCTGAAATCCAAGCTATTTGAAATGACGATATAAACTTTTCTCAGTTCACAACAAAATTTGTGTTTAACATGGGTCACATTTAAAGACTCTATGTACACTCATATTTTGTAGACATAGGAATATTTATAATCTTTCTAAATTTTTCATAGTCATGTTTTTACTTTCCTCTTTCACAAAGTCCTTTCTCGGAGCAGGTTATATGTATATAACAATCTTCATTCGTAATAGCACATTTGGTCATATTTCTATATCTGTGGAGACAGAGAAATGTATTCTTATTGTGATGGGTACTACTGCTTTGCAATTTACAGATTTACTTATGAAGAACCATAAAGTTTATAAATGGCAATTAAAACTCAGGATGAGGGTATTTAACCCATACCTTCATTAATATAAAAAGCAATATTGTTCTGTTGACTCTATATTCTTTACAGAAGCATCTAGGGCCCAGATCTTTTGTAAGTAGTTACATAAAATAAAAAGAATGTTATATTCCATTGTATATTAGTACTTAAAAAATAAGGAGACACAGGACATAAAACCATTTTCTTTTTTTTTTTTGTAGTTCTATTAAAAAATAAACATTTGACTTCATTATTAGATATCAAAAGAAAATATTTTCAGTAAAATTAACTGAATAATAAAAGAAAACTGTAAAAAATTTAAAATATGAAAAAAAGAGAGGCTGTATGCAGTGGCTCAGGCTTTTAACCCCATCATTTTGGGAGGCTGAGGCAGACAGATTGCTTGAGCCCAGGAGTTCAAGACCAGTCTGGGCAATATGGTAAAACTCCATTTCTACAAAAAATACAAAAAATTAGCCAGGCATGGTGGCACATACCTGCAGTCCCAGCTACTCGGGAGGCTGAGGTAGGAGGTTCACTTGAGCCTGGGGAGGTCAAGGCTGCAGTGAGCCATAATCATGCTACGGCACTTCAGCCAGGGTGACAGAGTGAGATCCTCCCTCCACCCCACCCCACCCCACCCCAAAAAAGGGTAAGAACCAAATGCTTAACCTTGATTTTATTACATATAAATATTTTAGACCTCTTTTCTGGTTATAAAAGTGAAGCATGCTTATTTGTAGACAACTTGGTAAAGAGCCAAGAGTATAAAGAATAAAAATTTTAAAAAACCATTATTCTAAGGAAAATCAGTATTAATACTTTGCTATATTTTTTTCTAGTCACTTGTTTGTACATTAAACACATATATAGTTATATATGAATGTACTAAAAATATCCTATATTTGAAATAGTCAATGCTCCCTTGAAAAATGCACTATTATATATTATTCCCTTTTCCATAATATTCACATTTTTCAGTCACAGAGTATGAATTATTACCCAATCTAAAATCACATATATCAATATGAAATTTAGTTGCTACTAATAACGATGTGATAAACTTATTTCCTATTATTGGACTTCTCCTATATTTTTGCACTGTGATGAACTGGACAGAAATTTGGCAAGCAACTAATCAGCCAGAGCTAAACTGGACTTTTTAGTTGATTTTATAGAGTATGGAAGAGTCAAGCAGTCATTCATTCAAATAGTTTTTAATAACTACTCTTTTTTTAGGCACCATTCTATGGGGGATATTTCAGTAGATAAAACATATAAAAGTCTCTGGCTTCATAAAGCTTGGATCCCAGTGTTGCCATTTATTAAGATAGAGAAAAGTCAAATAGAAAGTGTTTCGTGGGTTTTAGGTGGGAGGTTGGAGTTGTGAAAAATTCTGTTTCAAACACGTTCGATTTGAGGTGCCCCTGAGGTATACAACTGAAGGAGCTCAGGAAAGAAGTCTGGGCTAGAGATATTGGTTTGGGACTTGTCAGCATACAGATGGGAATTAATACCATGAGAATAGATATAATCATCCAGAGAAAAAGGCTGACCGGGAACTACCGAGAATGTAGGACTTAACACCTATGGAGCACCAACATTTTAAAAAGAGGTATTTGCAAAGAATATGGGAAGAGAAAAGAGGTAAATGAGACTCCTAAAGTTATGGAGCCAAGGAGCCAAGATGAGGAGTGGGTGTGTTGGCGGAAAACAAAAAAAAGAGAGAGAGAGAGTGGCAACATTTTTTGAGAAATCTACAAATATAAAGACTAAGTGTACATTTAGAAACATGAAGTTCATTACTAACAGGAATTAGAAATACGACCCTACTCTGACGGCTATATACTTCTCTGCCATCTTTCCTCCATTGTTCTCACTTTGTTTTAGCCACTTCCTTCTGTCGTTATACCTTGTAATTTGTTCCTTTTGCTGTACCACTCCTGAAATCAGACATTATACTCTGAGATCATCAGCATCATTTCTCCCATTTCACTCCCTCAAATGCTTCTAATACAAAAATCTATTTGACATTACACCCCTTGGAGCACTGATCTCTTTTCTTTGTATCCATTAGCATTTTCTGTTCTATAGTCCAACACTCTCCCAAGAACATTGATCAGCCTTTACCCAGTAAACCAGGAATACTTTAGGGGCAATGGTCATGTGACAATACTCTTGCACTTGTGAACAAATGGAAATGGGAGATTCAGCATAAAAACAAGGTGCATTCTTTTAAGACTTTTGTTTTAATAAGTGGGAGATGAGTTTTAGCAATCTCTTAACAGCAAAACCCAGTAGGAGGCACTGCTACAGTTCCATAGTGGATTTAACTCAATTCCAGTTAGAAACTCTCAACTCTTTTGTGATGTTCATTAAAAAAAACCCACCCAAATACCTGATTTTATCACTTATCTAATGAATTCATGTCATTTAGAAATTTCCTGGAGGAGACTGGTTGGACCTGTGGAAAATGGAGTGACTGGGCTAAATGGCTTTTGTATTGGTTTGGGTTCCCCCAAAATCATGGGATAAGGATTCATGTGCAGTGGTTTATTGATATGTGATACCACGGAGGGGCGGGGGGAACAGTAAGGAAAAAGGGAGTGGAACAGGGAAAGAGGGAAAGAAAGGCAGCCAATAAAGGGGATTTTATTATGCCAGTTAACCCATTGAGTAACTGGAGCTTAATCCTGCAGGATTCATTGTACAATATGGGACTCAGAGTTACCTCCACTTCTCACTAATCCCCAGGTAGGAGCTGGAGTATTTATACCAACTAATAATGATCCTCAGTTAGCACAGTGCCCTTGGGGGAAGAAACAGAGAAAGCCCTCAGGAAGGAAGTCCTGCATTACAATACGAAAGCAGCCTCTGCTCCAGCCTGTTCTGATGCCCTCCTCTCCAAAGATGCCCTGAGAGCTCTAACATTCTATTTCCAAGGTATAGGATTCTGTAGAAATGTATGGACCCCTATTTGGGGAAAGGATTTTGTTTAAAAATTGTTTTATAGATTTGAAGAGATTTGAATAATTATATTCAAAGCATTTCTATTTATTATTCAGGAGACTCCTTTTTTATTGAATTTCATTTAAATAAACCAGTATGGAAACTGTCTGGTTTGTCTAATCATATAACTCAGTAGAAAGAGATAGTTCCACAATGCACAGATAGCTGAATAAGCCCTAACTTGAAGGAAAGTTTGATCTTGTTCTCCTAATTTTATTCTTCTTACCTCTCTCCTTAATCAACATAGGCTGGCTTCAGTTCAGCATGCCAATTAATCTCCAAATCCCAGTGGCTTACCACAACAAAGGATTGTTTTTCAATCATACTATATGTCCATAGTGGCACCATAAACATCTCTGCTCCACATTGCCATTCAAGGACCCAGGCTAACAGAGAGTTCATCTTCTCATAGGTACACCCCATGCAAGAGGCAGCCTCTTTTGTCACTGCAGCAAGGGAAAAAAGTATGAAGAATGTTGAATATAAAAATGCTCTAGGAATAAATGCTCAGTGACACAAAGTAAAACCAGCACTCAGGCAAAAGTTTAATTCTCTCAGCAAGGCAATTTACTTCTGCAGAAAGATGCTACCTGCGTTAATCAAGATTGCAAGAGCACGGAGAACAAAGGAGACCGGGGGAGGCGGGGTTTATCCTTAATGCAGTCCCTATCTCTGTGTGACTCCCCCATGGGCTGGGGTCGAACTGCACAAACTGAGCTGACCCAATTGGCTACTTGTACATATTTTCCTAAATATAGAAGGGGAGGGGGACGTGAGGTGTACAGATGTGGAGCATGTGAGACATGCAGTTTCAGGGGAACAATGGGTACAGGTAACCAAGGGAATGGATGTGAGTTATTGATTAGAGCTAATGGGAAGGGAGTAGGCTGTTTATGGTAACAAGGGGCAAGGAAGAACAAGAAAGTTGAGTTTGAGAACAAAGGATAAGGAAGTTAACAGGCTAAACTCTTGGAAGATAAACTCAGAAAGATTTATTGTATCTTACAAGAATCACATGAGTTTTCACTGTCTTGACTCAGTAATGACATATCATGTCTGCCCACATTGGCCAGAACTATTTGCATTGCAAAACCTAGCTGCAAGGTGCTGAGGAGTGTAGGGTACAAAGAGTATATGTGATGAGCATTATTGTTTCAGCCATACCTACCAAATAGAAAAGACTTCCAAGATCATCCAGGCCAAAGATTTTCCATTTGTGCATGCCAGGAGCTCTATTGCTCCCAGCATTCATTAGGGATTCTTGAAGGTGAAAAAGTTATTCTGCCCCCTCCCTCATGTTAATCAGAAAAGCTTTTCTTCATTTTTCCCCATATTGATGTTCCTCATACAATTGTATTTGAAGAAAGGATTTTGTTGCTTTTAAAAAAAACATACATTTGGACTGCACCAAATGTAGTCTAACTTTTTCAAAACCAAGCCACAGTGATATATTTTTTTTAAGGTCATGCAGCTGGTCAGTAGAAAACCTTGTATCAGAACGTTGCTAGGACATTGTCTACCATGACATTATGCCTGTATGATCTCCTCATTGTTGGAAAAACCTGTTTCTAAGAAGTTTGTCAGGATTATCTGGAAAAACTTAAGCCCAATGTGATTTGAAAAAAGAAAAAAAAAATGGAAGAAGAAAACAAGAGAGAGAAGCACATGGCGGTAGGGAAGAAGCTTTAGTAAAATGAAAACCGGGGTAAAGAAGCAGTCAGAAAGAAGTGCAGGAGGTGTGAAGAAGCTGTGAGCCCAGATGAGAGAGCCACGCTGTCTAGACTCCAGATGTGAGTACATGTCTTCAGTGAGTCCAGCGCTGGACTCTGTAAACACTTTCCCCAGATGTCATGGCTAAGCTACAAATCCTTGGACGGGTGACAGAATTGGCTGTTGTTCTGTTCAGTGAGTGACTGGTCACGCTGCAGGCTGCTCTGAGGTTACAACACCAGATAACGAGACTGTCTTACAGTCAGTCTTGGATGACCTTGAAGAAGTGAGGCACAGCACTGAGCCCTCTTGAGTGCCTCCAGAGACAAGTCGGTAGAGCCCAGGCTCTCAGGTATAACCACCCACCCAAATGGAGATCAACCTGACCCCAAAAAGGCAAAATGATAGAGAGAAGCTGAGTAAATAAAGTAGAAATAGGCTACTGTTTGCTAGCAGCAGAATTTTGGGTAAATTGCTGTATCTTTCTGGGATTCTCTTTCTTCTGAGGGATTTAATCAAATGGTCTCGAAGTTCCATTTGAATCACTTGAACCCCAGAGGTGGAGATTGCAGTGAGCTGAGATTGTGCCATAGCACTCTAGCCTGGGCAACAGGAGTGAAACCCCGTCTCAAAAAAAAAAAAATAAAAGGTAAGTCAAACAGATAGAGAAGAAAAGTTCTAGGCAACCACTTGAGATACGTTGAGGAAGCTGAAAGTAGTGCATATTGACTCTGCCACTTATTGCCTGTGTTACCAAGAGCATGCTATTTAACTTCTCTGTGCCTCAGCTTCCTTATCTAGAAAATAGGCCAATAATAGGTTGCACAGAGGATTGTTGTAAACATTAAATGAGATGGTACCTACTACAGAGCCTACCAAGTAGGAGGTACCCAAGAAATGATATCAAAGTATCATATTATGGTTTGGGGTTTAAAAAGAACAACACAAAAGTCAACACATTGCCAAGCTTTTAGCTTTAGCACTTGGTTAAGTAGTGTTGCCATTCACTCATTTAAGTTATATAGGAAGAAAAGGCAGATGAGGAAGAAGAAAGTTAGCGAGACAATAAATTCAATTCTGGATGTATTGAGTTGAAGGCAAATGTTCAAGCAGCAGATGGAGTGTACAATAAGTGGCTTAATGTATACATCCAGAGTAAAAGAGATCTGGTTGGAAGATGTCAACACATATATGTCAAGCCGACTGTAAGGCGCACAAAAATAATGCCTTAAATTTCTGCTTTGGTGTCATATTTTGTCCTTCTGAAAAACTTTTTTTCTTTGATCCACATTCCTATCACACCTATAGCTATCAACAAGTAAATTATTAGCTGAATTGGAAACATTAAGAAAACTGAAAACTAAATTGTTTTTTGTTGTTGTTGTTGGTTTTTTTTTTTTTTTTTTTTTTGAGACAGAGTCTTGCTCTGTTGCCAGGCTGCAGTGCAGTGGCATAATCTCGGCTTTCTGCAACCTCTGCCTCCTGTGTTCAAGCGATTCTCCTGCAGCCTCCTGAGTAGCTGAGACTACAGGCACATGCCACTACACCCAGCTAATTAAAAATTTTAAGACTGTAAGATACAACACCAATAAATAGGTTTTTGAAACCTGACCGTCAAATGAAGTTGAACTATTGGGCCAACTTGGCCAAGCCACAAAGATAGCCACAGGCTCCTAAGGTGTGTGTGTGTGTGTGTGTGTGTGTGTGTGTGTGTGTGTGTGTGTGTGTGTGTAAACCTGCATTATTTTCTGAAATGGTGAGGGTGGTAGATTCATAGGTGCCATCAGACCATATCTGATGAAGTGAAGACTTTAGATTTTTCCTGACATTTCTTCCTATCCAATAAATCAAATTAGCTACAAAACATCATCAGTGTAGCAGATCTGCCTGCCTCTTCTTTCGGTTTTTCATTTCAAATTAATATCAGATAAAATAATTAATGACTTTCTAAGAATTTTCCAGATCAAAAACACATACATGAGAAAATTGTCATTTTTAAGAGGAAGAAAACAATTTTATTTAACATAAAACTTATTGAAAAATTCAAAGGCTGCCAACTGGGCAGGAAATTAAGGTGAAGTCTCTGAAAAGTCTCTCTGCTCATCAACAGGAGGGAACAGCAGGAGGCCTGGTGGCTGTTTCCTAGACGTTTTCCACATGAAGTCCTTGTTTTGTAAGGCTATAAACTGTCCCAGATAGTATCTCCTTCCCTCCCATAGAGTCTAAAACTACCAAGCCTCAACTCCAGAATATTCTCATCCTACCAGGCCTTCTTTTCTGCCATTTTCTATGCTCTTGGACTTCCTGGAATCCCAAATTCTGGTTTACAATTCGCTTTCATTTAACCATTGAGCTCTCTGTCATAGGTGCTGGGAAATTAGTGGCAAGAGAAAGCTCAGGCTTAGAGCAATATATATATATTTTCAAATGGAAATGGGAGGGAGGGGTGCAAGAGCCTTTGAAGATTATTTAATTAATGTTAAATCTGAAATGTAAGCCAGCACTCTATCTAGGACAACTCTCCCACCACTCATGATGTAACCCTTATATTGAAGCTGCTACTACCATTTCTGCTTTAAAAGGCAGGAGATTTTGTGTTAGAAAGTGCAAAGTGTGTGCAATCCCCCCACCTACTCTCTCTCTTGCTCCTACTCTGGCCATGTGATGTACCTGCTCCTACTTTGCCTTCCACCATAAGTGAAAGCTCCCTGAAGCCTGCCCAGAAGTCAAAGAGATGTGGGCACCATGCTTGTGCAGCCTGCAGAACTGTGAGCCAATTAAACCCCTTTTGTTTATAAATTAACCAGGCTCACGTATTTCTTTATAGCAATGGAAGAGCAACCCAATTCACTGGTTCTATCTTTTGTTTTTTGGGTTTTTTTTTGAGATGGAGTCTCACTCTGTCACCCAGGCTGGAGTGCAGTGGTGCCATATTGGCTCACTGCAAGATCCGCCTCCCAGGTTCACCCCATTCTCCTGCCTCAGCCTCCCAAGTAGCTGGGACTACAGGCACTCGCCACACCGCCCAGCTAATTTTTTTGTATTTTTAGTAGAGATGGGGTTTCACCATGTTAGCGAGGATGGTCTCGACCTCCTGACCTCATGATCCACCCATCTCAGCCTCCCAAAGTGCTGGGATTACAGGCATGAGCCACCGCGCCTGGCCTGGTTCTATCTTTAATATCAGTTTGAAATCAGGCAAATCATTATCAGGACTTTAAAGTTCAATTCGCCCCTCTGTGTTCTGGCATCATTTTCTTCATATCTCTGTTTTAGAAATTCTCCACTTTAATTGTCTTAATCTGTTCAGGCTTCTGTAGCAAAATACCAGTATAGGGGTCCAATCCAGAGTGAATGAGGCTAATACAGAAAATCTCCATGAAAAAGAGACAGCAGAAACAAGTAGAAAAATTAGAACTTGCGATCATGGAATATCTAAAAGAAATAAGAAAATCAGCATATTGAGCATGATGGTTTAAAAGAAAATAAAAAACATAATGGAAGAATATGATTTTATGGAGAAAAAGTGGATTTATAAAATATCCAAGTAGAACTACCAGTCATTGAAATAAAAATCAATGGGACGTATAAAGAGCAGAAAAACACAATTCAGAGAGAGTTAGTGAAATAGATGATAGATATGAGGAAATTATACAGAACACTATAGCTAACAATAATAATCATAATCATAAACAGCAAAGAAGGTTCAAAAGATATAGATGATAGAATGAGAATGACTAAAACACAAAGAATAGGTTTTCCAGAAAAAGTAGTTGGAAAAAAATAGTGCAAACACATTATTCAAAACATTAATGGCTGAGATTTTTTTGGCATTGAAAAACATCATGAGTGCTCAAATTGAAGAAGCACACTGAGACAGGCTAAAAAACAATTCTGCATTTAGACAGTAATAAAACTAAAGAAATCAAAATCTTAAGAAATTTTAAAAGCAATCAGAGAAATGTGGCAGGTCCCTTATAATAAACACAAATTTGCAACAAAGAAGTCAAAAGGCATAAGATTTCTCAAAAAACTGAGGGAAATAACTATAAACTTAAATTTCAACACCAGCCAAACTATTACAAAAAGTGAAAAAATAATGTTGGAAAATAAATTAAGATAATTTATCATCCACAAACCTTTGTTAAAAAATCACAGAAATATAAATATCATTTGGAGAAAAGTTCAAACGAAAGGAGGCAATGAAACCAAGAACCTAAAATATCCAAAGAAACTGAGAGACAAACTAAGGGAGCATTGGTTCTAAAAAGCCATAATAATTAACATAAATAATTTTGGTATGGTACAAATAAAACTCAAAAATAGTAATCATAAAATGGAAAATAGAAGGCTTAAAGCATACTAATGTCATTGCTTTTGTAGGAGTATGAGATAAATTATTTAACTTTAAATGCTGTTAAATTAAAAATGTCATAAGAAAATTGAAAGAGAATAAATATATACATAACTTCATCTCAGTACAAAGAGTGAAAGGAAGGAAGGAAGGAAATATAGTTCAGTCAATCCGATAAAATGCATAAGAGTAAAGCAAAGGAAAATATTTAAACATCCCACATATATAGTAGTCTTAATAAAATTAAATAGATTTAAATTGCTTGTTGTTTTGGCCAGTGACCAAAATATAGAATAAAATCCAGCTATATGCTGTCTATGAGACACTTAGGATATAAGTACACAAATGCTTTGAAAGTTAAAGGATAAAAAACACATCTGAGAAAATATTGTCAAAAATAAAGCTTGCTTAGCCATGTTAATAGCAGATTTAAAAAGTCTCTAGAAAAAAAAAATCACATACAGAAAAGACAATCATTACATAATAATGGAAATAAAATTGTAAGAGTTATGTAGCAAATGTAAGTTATTTTTGGCACATAGCAATGTAACTTTATATAAATCAAAGATTAATAAAATTGTAATGAGAAACTAATAAATGCAAAGTGAAAACTGTTGACTCAAATTCACAAAAAACAAATCAGGAAGCAAATAAAACTAAAAATTCTAAAGAAAAAAGGAAAAAAGAGGCTGAGCATGGTGGCTCATGCTTGTAATCCAAACACTTTGGGAGGCTGAGGTAGGAGGATCACTTAAAGCCAGGAGTTTGAGACCAGCCTGGGCAACATACAAAACATCTTCTCCACAAAAAATAAAAAAACTTAGCCTCATAGTCTTGCATGCTGTAGTCTCAGATACTGGAGAGGCTGAGGTGGGCTAACTGCTTGATCCCAGGAATTTGAGGCTGCAGTTAGCTATGATTGTGCCAATATACTCCAGCCTGGGTGACAGAGTGAGATCTTCTCTTGAAAATAATATATTTTTTTAAAAAGTAGAAAAGTAATTTGAGCAACAAAGTAATAAGCTAGATTAGATGGATATATATGGAACTCTATAATCACTAAGATTATACAGTCTTATCCACCATACCTTGAACAGCTTTTAATTAATCATGTACCAGGTCCCAAAAGACTCAACAAAAAATTATATAGTAGAGACCATGTTTTTGGATTATGCCAGAAAATTGGTATTAAACTATGAAAGATAGCCACAAAGTTACATATTTGAACATTTATAAATTTTATTTGTAAATAATTCTTGGGTCAAAGAGGCTATAATAGAACTTGCACAGTATCTAGAATGGAATGTGAAATATCATAGAGCAAAACTTTTTAATGCTGCTAATATAGTATTGGCATGTAAATGTATGGCTGACCTGTATAGATTTATGTAAATGAGTTCCAGTGCCTTCTGGCTTCATGATGGTGCCACAGCAGGGGATCAGGTGGAGTTAGGAAAGTGATGTTAGTGGGTTTATTCTCCTGGCATCCACTCCAAGTGGTTGCCTCCAGATGGCTATGTCCCGCTAACAGTTTATTCTGAGTTCTAGTAACTGCACCCTTCCCTCATCTCTGGGCCTAGAAGTGAACTACCCAGCTGTGACCAGCCCTGGGTTACTGTGCTATCTCTGGTGGTTCCCCTATACTCACATCTTTGTAAGCTGTCATCTTATAAATAAACCCTCCTCAAATTATGCTGTTTTGAGAGTGCCATCTGTTTTCTGTTGAGACCTAATTGAAAAGACCTGTGCTGTCTTGGAGAAAGGGAGGGAGAAAAGTAACGGTAAAAATTGTGTCACTTTTCTGGTCTCACTGTGATCCAGACATTGGAATGATCTGGATGTGGCAGATGTGCAATTGCTTCCTTTCTTTCCCAGGACACACTTATGGGTTCTTCAGAGACTCCCTATCCTGGAGGTTTCTCACACAACCTTGGCAATGGTCCAGGCATCTCTCCTGCAGGTCACCATTTGGCTACCTTTGACTCCCCCCTCAGACTCTGTGCTTCTGACAGAAGGACAACTCCTCTGCCTTTAAGAGGAGAGAGAAGGAATAGAAGGAAACATAATCAGAGGGATGAAGAGGGGCATTTCAATGGGGTGTGTACGATTTTATTTTTATATTTTTTAAAAGATCTTTATCAAGATTATAAAATATTAGCATTAATAGTAACATATGTTGAATTTGGATGGAGAGTATAGGGATGTCATATTATTTTAAGTATATCTGCAAACATTTACTGCTTAGGAAAATGATAATTTTTGAAAAGAGGTAAGTGACAAGGTATATGAGTCTCTCAAACAGGATCTGGAACACAAGGATTGAGCATCCTTCTGTGGCATCCTATTCCCTCTCTATCCCACGACTCCACTGATTCCACCTTGCAGATTTCAGATTCCAATGTGTTCTGACCATTGCATCCCAAAGATCCCTTGCCAGTTTGCCAAATGAGTCCTTTCCAAGTGTTTTTGGTTGGGATCAGGATGGGAATGGAGGAGAGGAAGGTGGGAAACGATTACAGAATTTCTTGAGAAGTCTGAGCCACAGATTTAGTCACTCTTTAATCTCATAGGTAGTCCTCCGGCTGCTACTGTCCCTCTTCTCTGATTTCTTTTTCCTTAACCTGGTAATCTTCACCACAGCAGCCATTGTTCCTCCCTAGGGAACTTCAACTCCTCTTCATTTCCTTATCTCAGCCAAACCACACCCTACTTGTCTTTAATTTAGGAAATCCAGGAGCAGTGGGAGGTATAAGCACTGCCTTCAGGCTCCAATAACAGAACATAGAAAGTGTACTAGGAATGTTGGAAGGTTGAATAAAAGGCTACTACCAGGTTGAGAGAAGACAACTTTGTAACAGTTTATATAATTTGCTCCAAGATTCTTTTGCATTACAGAGACTGTCATGGACTGGAATCATACCTTTAAACTTGGGACCTAACTCTGGGCTGTACTGTCAACAGACTCCAAGATTTTCTTTTGACCATAAGTCAGGATCTGTTTGTTTGTATGTATTTGCATCAGATTATACAATATATAGAAGAGTAGAATGTTCAAGTCAAGTATTTCAATTTGCAGATAAAGAAATTGAAGTCTCAGTAGAGGCAGGTCAGAGTTTAAGACTTGGGTTTCTCTCTGACTGCAGGCTCAGTGCTTTTTCTAATTATTGAGTAAGATATGTAGATAACTTTAAAAAGATGTCATGATTTTTATAGTTCAAAAGCATAATATCCCTTTAAACTAACGCTGGGAAATGAGGAACCATTGATCCAAGTTATACAAACATTTTCACTTGTTAGATTATTAATTTGTCAAAAATTTCTGAGAACCTGTTATCTTCAGACACTGAAGTCATAGGGGTCATAATAGCTCTTTGAAGGAGCCATGGTGCATCTGCCCATGATAGATGAATTTATATAATGGAAGTGGTTATTTTAGTCACTGCCTATAGGTTTAATTTAACCATTTATTTTTATGAGCACATTGTAATATTCTAACACCCTCTTGGAGGACAATGTTGGTTCAACATCTCGGTGCTCTGATGCTATCTGGGACACCTTCCAGCTGACGCTCTGGTAGTAAATTTTTTAAGACTTGGCATTGGCTTTTAAAGTCTTTCCTCTAAAGTAGTCACATACTTCTTTGTATACAGGTTGGGGATTCCTTGAAAATCAATCATGTATGTCACCCTTTATAGACACTCGATAGTTACCAAGAGCATCAAAGGAAAGATGATGCCTGACTGCAATGCACTGGCCATTACAGAGAGAAGTAATGTTTTTCACACAGTTGCCATTCCTTCCTACCCATGCACTGAAGTAGAGAAAAACAAAACCAACCAACATGCCTCCCTAGCAGAGGCTCCTGGACAAATCTTGGGCTATTATAGCCAAATTTATGTGTAAACACAAGAGCAGAAAGGAGATACAGAAACTAAAGAAGGAGAAAGATGCTGAAAAAGAAACTTGGGCCTTTCTTTTGCCTCTAGAAGGAACACTTATCTATCGCTATCACTGCTACACTTACCTATTTTGCCCTCAAAGCTCTACCATATCGAGTGTCTCCCATTTGCATAATACTCTTACTTTTCAAGGCTCTTGCCAGTGCATTATTGCCATTTGGTTCTCTAGAAATCCTGTAACATTGGCAAGGAAATTGAGGCTTGTCAAAGACATGCATATCTCAATAATAGGACCAAAACCCTAATCCAAAAGCTTCTGGAACAACGCAGGTAGAAGCTTAGAAAGTTTGAAAGTGAAGTGAAAAGGGAAGACTGGAGTTGTTCCACTCTTGATATAACACTCTTGTAGAGCCATAATAACCCAGTTTTAGTCTAGACTATGGCATGAGGCAGATATAAGGGAACAGGTACAAATGGTTTTGGAAAGTAATTCTGTAGATTTAAGAAAAATCATTGCAATCCTAATGGTTAATTAAGGTAGTCTTGATAAATACTAAAATTTGGCCCTGATAATGACTCAAAAAATAAAAATAAAAAATAAAGCATCCACATGCATTGCTTCCATTGATTAATTAATCGAAAGCTGCTTTTAGCAGAAGAGGCTCTAATGAGATACGCATTTCAGGCGTTGGAGCTTCCTACCACACTTGCCAAGGCAAAATGTGTTCAACTTTTTTCTTTACTAAGCATTCAATCTCTGTATCCTAAGAAAACACCCATAGCCCCTGTCTGATAGCAATTTGCAGAGCCCACCTTACTAGGACTTCTGATCATTAGATCTATAGTCTTTGATGATTTGGCCTGAAGGTCTCAAGCTTTTCTTAACTTTCCACCCCCAATGTCAAGCCATATTCTAGAACATGCTGACCACTCACAATTATTACTCTTTTTAAATCTCCCTTATCTAAATTGGCCTCACATTCCATCCCCAGCTGTGGTGATTGATACCGTATGAGTTAAGCTATTTCCTGCTTAGACTATGGATGCCAACCTAATCTCTTCCTTGGAATTTTTGGTGATGACTTCTGCAGAAAAGGAAAAGGGGATTAATAAAATGTACTGCACATCACTGTTAAATCATGTTCTTGATTAGGTACTTTTCACATTTAATCCTATCGGCAGCTGGTTGATTTGCCTGTTAATATACCATTTTCTATATGAGGAAACTAAGGCTCACGTTGCTTAGTAACTTCTCCTCTGTTGCATGGCTAATAGTATCAGGTGAGCAGGACTCACGAAAGTCAAACCATTGCGGTTTGCTAACATGAACATAGTTTAATCATAAAATAATTATTTCACACCCTCATGTAACTAGTGTTTTAAATTTTGCCTGAAGAATAACAAGAAGGTACAATTCTCCCACATCTTCGAGTTATGCGGAACGCATAATAACATTTGCCAAAACAAATTGGTCCCAGAAGCCTCGCCAACAGCTCCTCCCTTTCATTTCACTACTGACTTCAATCTTCTTTCCCAGAGTCTCTGGGTTCAGTGACTTCTGACCCACTTTGCCTTGTATTCAGATTAGTATGATCAGTACATTGAGGCTTCATTTTAGTTACAATAATCTCTCCGTGCATTGATAAGTTTATACTAATGCCTGTGAATGGAATTTTCTTTAGACTTTTGCAATAACAGAATGTAACCTATATATCACCTTTTTGGGTTCTTTCAAGACTTTTAAGTACTTTAAAATGTAAGAAATATTGACTTAAATCTCTAACTCACGTAAAATGGGACATCCAGCATCCCAGCTACTATCACTGAGAATTATTTGGAGAAGTTGTATTTCTCCTAATTACCTAGTTTTGTATTCTGCTTCTGTTCTTGGTCTCCACAACTGACTTCTTCAACACTTTCTGCCCTTTCAACTCTCTATCTTATCACTGGAAAAAGCCGTGATGACTTCAATTCTCAGAGTACCACTGGCCTAAAGATAAGTGTGCAGCAGGTATTACTGAAGGCCTAGGGCTACACAATGTTGCCACGCTGCAGAACAATCAAGAAAGCTACTTGTTCTTTAAAATCCTTTGCCAATCCTACATCCTTGCTCCTAGGGAATGTTCATTATCGTCCTCATCTTCTTGGCTTCAACCATGATATTCTTCTCCTCCTTTCCCTCCTATGAGTTCCTGTCTTTGCCTTTCTATTTTTCTGAAGGTTATTTTTCCAAATGGCCCCACTTTCATTAACACAGGGAGCATCTGTGCTCTGTCTTTATAGAACCTAGAATCTCTTTTCAAGTATGCATGATATTGTTTGTCAGATGACATTCAAAATTAAGACAAGACTATAGCAAATAAGTAGATAACATGTGAATATAAAATAAACTATGTTACCAGAAAGAAACTATACATAATAAATAAATGACACTATACAGAATAAAGATAATTCTCATGTGTAATATACAGGGGTTAACATATTTTTAACAAATATTAGAATATGATTAAAATACCATTTCCACTAAAATTACACCAAATACCTTTTGTTTATTCTTGAAAAGCTGTGAAATATTTCAGCATCACAAAGGCCTTCTGCTTTGTATATGTTGCACTTTGCCATTAGAAGAGTACAAAAAATGTGATATCTAATAAATATCTTTAGATGCTAAAGATTTGATAACAGAAAGTAAGTGGGATAAATGTGTGAGTTAAATATGTATGAAAGTGTCAACCAATGACAATCAGTATACAGATGAATTCAGATGGTTCTCTGTTTACGATGGAGTCACATTACAATAAACGTATCATAAGCCAAAAATATCAGAAGTTGAAGGTATATTTAATGCCTCGATGAACCCATCTTAAGTTTGAAAAATTGAAGTCAAACCATTATAAGTCAGGGACTATTTGTAGTTGCATCTCAAAATAGACAAAACACAGGGACACAAACATTATCTTCACAATGACAGCTAAGTCTGTGGTACATTGACTCTGGGCTTTAGTGCAGGAACCAACCTTAGAACTGAGGAGGAGGAGAGATTGATTGACTGTATAATGAATTCTCAGACTGAGAAGTACGTAGCAAAGGTTTTCCCCCACACTGTACAACAAAGCCACCTATAGGCTTTAGCAGACTTGAATCTATTTGATGTTTCTTCTAAAAACTCAAGCCCCGGACACCGGGGCCTATCATGGGGAGGGGGGAGGGGGGAGGGATTGCATTGGGAGTTATACCTGATGTAAATGACGAGTTGATGGGTGCAGCACAGCAACATGGCACAAGTATACATATGTAACAAACCTGCACGTTATGCACATGTACCCTACAACTTAAAGTATAATAATAATAAATAAATTTAAAAAAAAAAAAAAAACTCAAGCCCTGATACCACATTTGAAATTTAGCAGGGCCAAGCCTTGCATGGATATTTTCCCCTTCCAAATGAAGCCCCTGCCCAGTTATTATTTCTCTTTTCACATTTATTTGTATTATATTGTATTGTATTGCTTCAAATCATTTCAAAATGTTTTTAATGCAATATGCTTCAGAAAAAAATAGCTCCGAATTCATATGTAATCCCCATGGCATGTTCTTGACATTGACTGTAAAATTCCAAAGCACCTAATTTATTTGATTGATTGATTTTTCAATGTTTTAAAAGATATCAAGCCCAACAGCATATAATTTTTTTCTTACCAAATGGAATGTAAATGAATAAAAGATAATTGCTTTTTTGTATTCAGCCTTTTTGTCTTCATAAAGTTTTTTTTTTCTCCCTACAGTTTTGAGGTAAATGAAAAAGCATTCTTTTCTTTATACAGCAATAACAACCCACCCTACTATTCCTCATTAAGGTTCATATGAAGGCCCAGCTGAGAGATCTCATGTTGTGTCACCCCCACCAGAATGCTGCCTTGCTCTGGTACAAACAGACCATGATACCAGCAAACGTGGCACAGCTGAGAGACTAGGGCTTACTTTGGACCTTTCCTATTTGGTGAAGAGAAGCACCTGCCTTCAAGGCTCTTTTCTGGTTGGAAGATGCAGTTCCTTTCTCTTAAAGTTTGCAGGCCTAAGCACAATGCAAAGGAGGCCAAAGGACAGGAAAGAGTATTGCTAAAAACCCACTTCACCAACACTAGCATATTCACAACCTACTGCTTACAATGTACAAAACCCTCCTTTCCATAGGTCTGGAATCCATAACCTAAGAAGGAAGTTGGACAAAATTAGATTTAATTTTAAGAACACTTTCTAAAGATGATAATAAACTCTACTTAAATCTTTGAAACCTGGAAAGTACTTCAACCAATTATTTGCAGTTTTTATTGTGTTAGTCCATTTGGGGGAGAAGGATGATTGGTGTAGGCAAAATAATTCTTCCTCTAAATCTATTTCAGATTTCAAATCTGATTATAAGTGCCCTCTTAAATTTGGCTTGTCAAATATGCAAAACAAACCAAAATGTGAATTTTTTATTCCAAGAATAATAAGTTGGCTTGTTTTCATTTCTCTAAATCCAATAAAAGAGCACACTAGGGTGAGATTAAGGGAAATGATCCTGTTATTTGTTTTGCCATAGGCTTTTGTGGGGTTCTACAAGGAAAATAAATCAATTGCCAACTATAGATTGAGCACCTACACAGTGCAATATGAGACCACTAATCTTACGGGCTCTCTCATTTTCTACAAGATTAACCTTCAAGCTCCAGCACTTCCATAGGATCTTTATGCAGATTAATCAGTGACCTCCAGTTAAGTGACAAGACTGTATTAATGTAGCCTTCCCCAAGTATATTACATCACAACTATGGGAAAACACAGCTGCAAGAATGGGTTTGGGTGTGTTAGGTTTGACCCAACACTAAAAGCTAGAAGTACTTTGTCAGTCGTCATGTCAAAACAATAAAAGTAGACTATATCTGAGAAAGCATCTGGCTAATGTGCTTCTGGTGTGGTGAACTGGACACAAAGTGAGGACATCTTCTTGGAGGGAAGAGCTCTACTTGTAGTGCACTCACTATTTCCAGTTTTTATAAGTATCAGTACAATGAAGCATATTTCTCAGAGTACCTCTCCCAATTTCATTGGAAATCATTTTCTAATGATCTCTCTTGCTCCAGCTTTATGAAAAAAACTGAATGAATAGAGTTGTTAGGAAAATTTCTAGTGTTGGGTTTAAAGACTTGTTGGAGAAAGGTATTAATACTTTATCATTGGCGTTCATGATTTGCACGTGAACTGCACGGTTCCCTTATTTTGCCTTTGTGTTTAAAGAGTCAGGCACCCCCAGACTGGAGAGCAGGATCCAGTGCAATGGTGACATCTTGGAAGTAAGAATGTGGGAATCTGTTTCTTTAGACAAACTTCCCTTACATCAACTCATGATGAAAAGATGACCCAAAGCCATAAATGTCAAGGAGTAAAAGTCAAGGAAAAAAACTTAGGAGCTTGGGAGAAAGGCACAGTGCAAAAGAGCTTGGTTCCCTTAATCACCACCCTTACCCACAAGCACTGCATTGATAAACCTCAGCTTTCTCACCAATACTCCCAAACCAGACAGATCCTCTTTTGAGAAGATACCCTTATCTGTGACTTCCTTCCTCCTCCCAGGAAGTGGTGACAACAGCTGTTAGTGTAAAACAAATAAAAGTGAGAAGGAGTCAAGGGATTGACTTGTTCAGAAGGACGTCAAAGGTCAGGGCCTCATGTCAATCCATGTGAGCTATCTCAACCCTGTGGATATCCCTCTCTGGGATTGGGTGCACCTCTCAATTAGTTGGGGTGAATCTTATTATGGAACATTTACGAGATCCTTATAAGTAATCAAGTATTCTAAGATAGACTGCAAATTAACTCAGATTTCTTCACATAATGTAATTCCATATGCATGTTTTATACTATTTTAAAAGCTTTAATTTGTGTTAAAGAACACAAATTTAGTAAATCCAGAATCAAAAGAAGGGAAGTTACAGGCCTAAGAAAACAAAATGAGGACATAAGTAATATCATTAGAGAATACATTGGAAACAAAACACAGCATACACAATTGATAATTACAAAGAGAAAATGGTTTGGGATAAGCCCAGTGAAAGCTCATGAAAAATATAGAGATTAAAGCAACTGAGAAAAACTAATCGAAATGGAAGACAGATAAGAATGATCCTAGGCCAGGCGCGGTGGCTCAAGCCTGTAATCCCAGCACTTTGGGAGGCCGAGACGGGCGGATCACGAGGTCAGGAGATCGAGACCATCCTGGCTAACACGGTGAAACCCCGTCTTTACTAAAAAATACCAAAAAAATCAGCCGGGTGCTGTGGCAGGCGCCTGTAGTCCCAGCTACTCGGGAGGCTGAGGCAGGAGAATGGCGTAAACCTGGGAGGCGGAGCTTGCAGTGAGCTGAGATCCAGCCACTGCACTCCAGCCTGGGCAACACAGCGAGACTCCGTCTCAAAAAGAAAAAAAAAAAAAGAATGATCCTACATATAGGCTGGGCATGGTGGCTCACACCCGTAATCCCAGCAATTTGGGAGGCTGAGGCAGGCAGATCACTTGAGGCCAGGAGTTCTAGACCAGCCTAGGCAACATGGTGAAACTCTCTCTCTACTAAAAATGCAAAAATTAGCCAGGTGTGGTGGCACATGCCTATAATCTCAGCTACTTTGGAGGCTGAGACATGAGAATCTCTTGAGCCCTGGAGGCAGAGGTTGCAGTAAGCTAAGATTGTACCACTGCACTCCAGTCTAAGCAGTAGAGCAAGACTCTATCTTAAAAAAAAAAAAAAAAGAAAGAAAAGAATGAAAGAATGAGCCTACATATAGATATTGGACAGTCATAAATTTAAAAATTTAGCAAATTCAGAAGATAAAGCACTTAAAAGTATTCAAAAATTTCCTTAAAATGAAAAAATACTACATTTGCAAATTGACAGAACACACTATATATCAAGCACACTATACATCAAAACAAACCTTGGTGTATGACACTTACAGGAAAAATAAAGAATACCTTAGAAATCCTAAC
This sequence comes from Macaca nemestrina, assembly GCF_043159975.1. Taxonomy (NCBI): domain Eukaryota; kingdom Metazoa; phylum Chordata; class Mammalia; order Primates; family Cercopithecidae; genus Macaca; species Macaca nemestrina. Next base: position 164,857,485 of record NC_092129.1, on the reverse strand, counting down.
ACAAAAATTACTTAGCTTCCAAGATAGAAGAAAAAAATAATCTCCTCAGCCACACTGAATAATGGGAGTCAGAGGTTTATGAACAAATTTCTAGATGAAGAAAATTGTGACAGAGAAAATTAAGTTCCACAGTGATGTAATTCTAGTCTGAAGGCGATAGGCAGATACCTTAAAATGTTAAGGAAACTCATGAATTACAATTGCACAATCCATATTTGATGCGCTGATTGTGATTGTAAGTTAGAAAAAATGAAAAATGAAAACCAAACAAATTGTGAAATTAAGAATACAAGAATACAGCAGATACAATTTGAGGGTCGCATTCATGGAATTATCTTAAGTAGAGAATTAACACTAAAAATGAATGCAGTTTATCATGAAATAGAATGTAAACAGAAGAAACTTTGACATAAAACACATAATTAACAAATTAACAGCGTAAAACACATTAACAGCATAAAACAAAACAAATAATTAACAAAACCAGGAAGCAAGAAGAGAGGAAAATGGGGGAAAGATACACATGTTAACAGTCTCATCTTTATAGCAGGGAGTCAATCTGTACAGTGTAAAATGAAAACAGGTTGATTAAAAACAATATTGACAAGTCTCTCACAATTTTTCATAAATATTTCTAAACTTTAAATTATTTTTTAAGAAATGGTAAATCTATTTATGATCTAGGATAATGAAGGAGAATTTCAGCATGCTTTTAAATTCACATCAATTTATCTTTCTTCTATAATTAAATCCCTATAAAATTAAATATAATACTATACTTACTATATATTTTATTTTTCTACTTAACTTTTATCTTAAGTTCAGGGATATATGTGCAGGTTTGTTATACAGGTAAACTTGTGTCATAGGGGTTTGTTGTAAAGATTATTTCATCATCCAGGTATTAAGTTTAATATCCACCAGTTATTTTTCCTGAATCTCTCCCTCTTCCCACCCCCTACCCTCATGTAAGCCCCAGTGTGTGTTGTTCCCCTCTATGTGTCCATGTGTTCTCATCTTTTGGCTCCCACTTACGAGTGAAAACATGCGGTATTTAGTTTTCTGTTCCTGTATTAGTTTGCTAAGGATAATGGCCTCCAGCTCCATCCATGTTTCTGCAAAGGAAATGATCTTTTTTATGGCTGCATAGTATTTCATGGAGTATATGTACCATATTTTCTTTATCAAGTCTACCATTTATGGGCATTTAGATTGATTCCATGTTTTTGCTATTGTGAATAGTGCTGCAATGAACGTATGTGTGCATGTGTCTTTGTATTAGAATGATTTATATTTCTTTGGGTATACACTAAGTAATGGGATTGAAGAGTCTAATGGTATTTCTGTTTTAGGTCTCTGAGGAACTGCCACACTGTCTTCCACAATGACTGGACTAATTTACACTCTTACCAACAGTGTATAAAAGTTTTTATCTACAACCTCACCTCATCTGTTATTTTTTTACTTTTTAAATAAGAGTCATTCTGGGCTGGGCGCAGTGGCTCACGCCTATAATCCCAGCACTTTGGGAGGCCAAGACAGGCAAACCACGAGGTCAGGAGCCCAAGACCAGCCTGACCAACATGGTGAAACCTTGTCTCTACTAAAAATACAAAAATTAGCTGGATGTGGTGGTGGGCACCTGTAATCCCAGCTACTCGGGCGGCTGAGGCAGGAGAATCACTTGAACCTGGAGGGCAGAGGTTGCAGTGAGCTGACATCATGCCATTGCACTCCAGACTGGGCAACAAGAACAAGACTTCATCTCAAAAAAAAAAAAAAAAAGTCATTGTGACTAGTGTCAGAGATATCTCCTTGTGGTTTTGATGATTTGCTTTGCTCTAATGATCAGTGATGTTGAGCTTTTTTTCATGATCGTTGGCCCCATATATGTCTTCTTTTTATTTTATTTTATTTTATTTTATTTTATTATTATACATTAAGTTCTAGGGTACATGTGCATAACATGCAGGTTTGTTACATATGTATATTTGTGCCATGTTGGTGTGCTGCACCCATCAACTCGTCAGCACCCATCAACTCGTCATTTACGTCAGGTATAACTCCCAATGCAATCCCTCCCCCTTGCCCCCTCCCCATGATAGGCCCCGGTGTGTGATGTTCCCCTTCCCGAGTCCAAGTGACCTCATTGTTCAGTTCCCACCTATGAGTGAGAACATGCGGTATTTGGTTTTCTGTTCTTGCGATAGTTTGCTGAGAATGATGGTTTCCAGCTGCATCCATGTCCCTACAAAGGACACAAACTCATCCTTTTTTATGGCTGCATAGTATTCCATGGTGTATATGTGCCACATTTTCTTAATCCAGTCTGTCTCTGATGGACATTTTGAGAAGTATCTGTTCATGTCCTTTGCCTGCTTTTTAATGGGGTTGTTTGCTTGCTTGTTTTTGTAAATCTGTTTAAGTTCTTTATAGATACTGGATGTTAGACCTTTGTGAGATGCATAATTTGCAAAATTTTTCTCTCATTCTGTAGTTTGCCTATTCATTCTGTTAACAGTTCCCTTTGCTGTACAGCAGCTCTTTAGTTTAATTAGATCCCATTTGTCAATTTTTGCCTTTGTTGGAATTTCTTTTGGTTTCTTCATCATTAAATCTTTGCCTACTCCTATGTTCAGAATGGTATTGTCTAGGTTGTTTTCCAGGGTTTTGATAGTTGTAGGTTTTACATTTAAGTCTTTAATCCACCTTGAGTTAATTTTAGTATATAGTATAAGGAAAGGAGTCCAGTTGCAATCTTCTGCATATGGCTAGCCAGTTATCCTAGCACCATTTATTGAATAGGGAATCCTTCTGCATTGCTTGTTTTTGTCAGGTTTGTTGAATATCAGATAGTTGTAGATGTGCAGCATTAGTACTGGGTTCTCTAGTCTGTTCCATTGGTCTATGTATTTGCTTTTGCACCAGTACCATGCTGTTTTGGTTACTATAGCCCTGTAATATAGTTCAAAGCTGGGTAGCATGATGCTTCCAGCTTTGTTCTTTTTGCTTAGAATTGCCCTGGATATTTGAGCTCTTTTTTGGTTCTATATGAATTTTGAAACTGCTTTTTCTAGTTTTCCTTGGTTAGCTGTATTCCTTAGTATTTTTTGCAGGGGACTATTTTGACTGGGATTGTGTTCCTGAGTTGATTTATGGCTTGGTGTATAGGAATGCCAGTGAGTTTTGCACATTGATTTTGCATCCTGAGACTTTGCTGAAGTTGTTTATCAGCTTAAGGAGCTTTTGCGCTAATGTTGTGGGGTTTTCTACATATAGTATCACACCATCTGCAAAGTTTGGCTTTCTTTCTTCCTACCTGGATGCCCTTTATTTCTTTCTGTTTCTTTATTTCTTTCTTTCTGTTTCTTTCTTTATTTCTTTCTGTTGCCTGATTTCCCTGGCCAGGACTTCCAATACTAGGTTGAATTGGAGTGGTAAGAGAGGGCATCCTCATCTTTTGCCAGTTTTCAAAAGGAATGCTTCCAGCTTTTGCCCATTCCATATGATATTGGCTGTGGGTTTGCCATAGATGGCTCTTATTATTTTGAGATATGTTCTTTTAACAGCTAATTTATTGAGAAATTTTAACATAAAGCGGTTTTGAATTTTATTGAAAGCCTTTTCTGCATCTATTGAAATAATCATGTGGTGTCTTCAGTTCTGTTTACATAATGAATCACATTTATTAAGGTGGATATTCTGAATCAACCTTACAATCCAGGAATACAGCCTACTTGATCATGGTGGATAAGCTTTTTGATGTGCTACTGAATTCAGTCTGCAAATATTTTGTTAAGAATTTTTACATTGATGTTCCTCAAGGATATCAACCTGTAGTTTTCTTTTTTTGTTGTGTTTCTGTCAGGATTTGGTATCAGGCTGATGCTGGCCTCATAGAACTCGTTAGGGAGGAGTTCCTCCTTCTCATTTTTTTGGAATAGTTTCAGCAGGAATGGTATCAGCTCTTCTTTGTACATCTGGTGGAATTTGGCTATGAATCCATCTGGTCCAGGGTATTTTTTCTTGGCAGGGTCTTTACTACTGACTCAATTTCAGAGCTCATTATTGGTATCTTCAGGGATTAAATTTCTTCCTGGTTCAGTCTTTGGAGGGTGTGTAAGTCCAGGAATTTATCAATTTCTTCTAGATTTTCTAGTTTATGTACATAGAGTTGTTTATAATATTATGTGATGGTTGTTTTGTATTTCTGTGAGGTCAGTGATCATATCCTCTTTATCATTTCTGATTGTGTTTACTTTAAAATCTTTTATTTCTTTCTTTTTCAGTCTAGCTGGTGATCTATTTTATTAGTTTTTTTTAAAGAACATCTCCTGCATTTGTTGATCTCTTGAATGTTTTTTTGATTCTCAGTCTTCTTCAGTTCAGCTTTAATTTTGATTATTTCTCATCTTTTGCTGGCTTTGAGATCTGTTTGCGCTTGGTTGTGTAGTTCTTTTAGTTGTGATACTAGGTTAATTTGAGATCTTTCTAACTTTTCAGTGTGGGTATTTAGCGCTATACGTTTCCCTCTTAACACTGACGTAGCTGTCTCCCAGAGATTCTCGTATGCTGTATCTTTGTTGCCCTTAGTTTTGAAGAACTTCTTGATTTCCACCTTAATTTTATTATTTACCCAAAAGTTATTCAGGAGCAGCTTGTTTGATTTCTGTATTAGTCCGTTTTCATGCTGCTCATAAAGACATACCCAAGACTGGGTAATTTATAAAGAAAAAGAGGTTTCATGGACTCATAGTTCCACATGGCTGGGGAGGCCTTACAGTCATGCAGAAGGCGAAAGGTACATCTTACATGGCAGCAGGCAAGAGAGAATGAGAACTAAGTGAAAGGGGAAACCCCTTATAAATCAGATATCATGAGACTTATTCACTACCATGAGAACAATATGTGGGAAACCACTCCCATTATTCAATTATCTCCCACCAGGTCTCTCCCATAACATGTGGGAATTATGTGGGCTACAATTCAAGATGAGATTCAGGTGAGAACACAGCCAAATCATATCATTCCACCACTTGACCCTCCCAAAACTCATGTCCTCACATGTCAAAACTAATCATGCCTTCCCAACAGTTCTCCAAATCTTAACTCATTTCAGCATTAACTCAAAGTCCACAGTCCAAAGTCTCATCTGAGGCAAGGCAAGTCCCTTCCACCTATGAGCCTGTAAAATCAAAAGCAAGTTAGTTACTTCCTAAATATAATGGGGGTACAGGTATTGGATAAATACACCCATTTCAAATGGGAGAAATTGGCCAAAATGAAGGGGCTAAAGGCCCCATACAAGTCCAAAATTCATCGACACAGTCAAATGTTAAAGTTCCGAAGTGATCTCCTTTGGCTCTGTGTCTCACATACAGGTCACAGTTGCTGCAAGAGGTGGGACCTCATGATCTTGGGCAGCTCCACCCCTGTAACTTTGCAATGTACAGCCTCCCTCCTGGCTGCTTTCATAGACTGCTGTTGAGTGTCTGCAGCTTTTCCAGGCACATGGTTCAAGCTGTTGGTGGATCTACCATTCTGGGAACTGGAGGATAGTAGCCCTCTTCTCACAGCTCCACTATCTAGTGCCCCAGTGGAGACTCTGCGTGGGGGCTTCAACCCCATATGTCCCTTCTGCACTGCCCTAGGAGAGGTTATCTTTAAGGGCCCCACCCCTGTAGCCAACTTCTGCCTGGACATCCAGGCATTTTCATACGTCCTCTAAAATCTAGGTGGAGGTTCCCAAACCTCAATTCTTGGTTTCTGTGCACCCACAGGCTCAACACCACCTGGAAGCTCCCAAGGCTTTGGGTTTGCACCCTCTGAAGCCATAGCCCATTTTTCCCTCCTATGCCTCTGGGCCTGTGATGGGAAGGGCTGCCATGAAGACCTCTGACATGCCCTGGAGATATTTTCCCCATTGTCTTGACAATTAACATTTGGCTTCTCATTACTTATACACATTTCTGCAGCCAGCATGAATTTCTCCCCAGAATATAGGGTTTTCTTTTCTATCACATCATTGGGCTGCAAATTTTTCAAACTTTTTATGCTCTGCTTCCTCTTGCTCACTTGGCTACTTAGAAATTTCTTCCACCAGATACCCTAAATTATTTCTCTCAAGTTCAAAGTTCCACAGTTCTCTAGGGCAGGGGCAAAATGTCACCAGTCTCTTTGTATAGCAAGAGTGACCTTTACTCCAGTTCCCAAGAAGTTCCTCATACCTATCTGAGACCACCTCAGCCTGAACCTGGTTGTCCATATCACTATCAGTATTTTAGTCAAAGCCATTCAACAAGTCTAGGAAGTTCTAAACTTTTCCACATTTTTCTATCTTCTGAGCCCTCCAAACTGTTCTAACCTCTGCCTGTTACCCAATTCCAAAGTCACTGCTACATTTTTGGGTATCTTTGCAGCAGTGCCCCCCTCTATTGGTATGAATTTACTGTATTAGTCTGTTTTCACACTGCTGATAAAGGCATACATGAGACTGAGTAATTTATTAAAAAAAAAAAAAAAAAAGAGGTTTAATGAACTCACAGTTCCACGTGGCTGGGGAGGCCTTACAATCATGGCAGAAGGTGAAAGGCATGTATTACATGGTGGCAGCCAAGAGAGGATGAGAGCAAAGTGAAAGGGGAAACCCCTTATAAAACCATCAGATCTCATTAAACTTGTTCACTATTATGAGAACAGTATGGGTGAAACCACCCCCATGATTCAATTATCTCCCACCAGGTCCCTTCCACAACATGTGGGGATTATGGGAGCTATAATTCAAAATGAGATTTGGGTGAGGACACTGCCAAACCATATTGATTTCCATGTAATTGTATGACTAGGAGTGAATTTATTAGTCTTGATTCTTAATTTCATTACACTGTTGTCCAAGAGATTGTTTGTTATGATGTCAGTTCTTTTGCATTTGCTAAGGAGTGTTTTATTTATAATTATGTGACCAAATTAAAGTATGTGCCACGTGATGATGAGGAGAATGTATATTCTATTGTTTTGGGGTGGAGAGTTTAGTAGATGTCTATCAAGTCCATTTGATCCAGTGCTGAGTTCAGGTCCTGAATATCTTTGTCAATTTTCTGTCTTAATGATCTGTCTAATATTGTCAGTGGGGTGTTAAAATCTCCTATTAGTATTGTGGAGCAGTCTAAGTCTCTTTGAAAGTCTCTAAGAACTTGCTTTATGAATCTGAGTGCTCCTGTGTTAGGTGCATATATATTTAGGATAGGTAGGCCTTCTTGAATTGAACCCTTTACCATTATGTAATGCCCTTCTTTGTCTTTTTTATCTTTGTTGTTTTAAAGTCTCTTTTGTCTGAAACCAGAATTGCAACCTCTGGTTTTTTCTGTTTTCCATTTATTTTGTAGATTTTGCTCCATCCCTTTATTTTGAACCTATGTGTGCCATTGCATGTGAGATGCATCTCTTGAAGACAGCATATGAATGGGTCTTGGTTCTTTATCCAACGTGCAACTTTATGTCTTTTATCGGGGCATGTAGCCTATTTACATTCAAGGTTAGTATTGACATGTATGGATTTGATCCTGTCATTATGATATTAGCTGGATATTTTTCACAGTTGTTTAGTGGTTGCTTTATAGTGTCACTGGTCTGTGTACTTTGGTGTGTTTTTGTAGTAGTCACTGATGAATGGTCTTTCCTTTCTATATTGAGTGCTTCCTTCAGGAACTTTTATAAGGCAGGTCTGGTGGTAACAAATTTCCTCATCATTTGCTTGTCTGAAAAGGATCTTATTTCTCATTCATTATGAAGCTTAGTTTGACTGGATATGAAATTCTGGGTTGAAAATTCTTCTCTTTAAGAATATTGTATGTTGGCCCCAATCTCTTTGGCTTGTAGGGTTTCTACTGAGAGTTTCACTGTTAGTCTGATGCACTTCCCTTTGTAGGTGACTTGACCTTTCTCTCAAGCTGCCTTTAAGATTTTTTATTTCACTTCAACCGTGGAGAGTCTGATGATTATGTATCTTGGGGATAATCTTCTCATGAGTTATCTTACTAGGTTTCTCTGTATTTCCTGAATTTGAATGTTGGCCTCTCTATCTAGGTTGGAGAAGTTTTCATGGGTGATATCCTGAAATATGTTTTCCAAGTTGGTTCCATTCTCCCCAACTCTTTCAGGGACACCAGTGAGTTGTAGATTTGGTCTCTTTACAAAATCCTGTATTTCTCAGAGATTTTATTTGTTCTTTTTCATTCTTGTTTTCCTGTTCTTGCCTGGCTGTCTTATTTCAGAAAGGGAATCTTCAAGCTCTGAGATTCTTTCCTCCATTTGGTCTATTCCACTATTAATACTTGTGAATGCATTTTAAAATTTTTGTAGTGTGTTTTTCAGCTCTATCAGGTCAGTTATGTTCATTTCTATGCTATCTATTTTATCTGTCAGCTCATGCATTGTTTTATCATAATTTTCAGCTTGCTTGGATTGGTTTTTAGCTGGCTTGGATTGAGTACTTCTGTAGCTCAATTGCTCCTCTCCATATTCTGAATTCTATTTCAGCCATCTCAACCTGGTTTAGAACCCTTGCTGGAGAAGTGATGTGGTCATTTGAAGGAAAGAGGGCACTCTGGCTTTTTGAGTTGTCAGGGTTCTTGCACTGATTCTTTCTTATGTTTATGAGTGTATCTACCTTCAATCTTTGAGTTTGCTGACTTTTGGATTTTTTTTCTTTTATTTTATTTGATGACCTTCAGGGTTTGATTATGGTACAAAGTGGATTCAGCCAAATGGCTTCATTTCTGGAAGATTTTAGGGGGCCAACATGCAGCTCCCAACTTCTGGGCTGCATGCCCTAAATCTGAGGGACTTGTATTTGGCCGTGACTTTGTCCTCTGGCTCCTTGAGGTTAGAAATCCACTTTGCTGGCAGGCCCAAGGTGCTTCTGGACCACTGGTCACTACTCTCCCATAGGGCAGTGTCAGACAAAGCATTTTGTAGTGCGGTGACAGTGGAATTCATCCTCACAGCGTCAGCTGCAGTAGAGTGCTAGTGGGTGCCAGGGTACCTGCCTCCCTGCAGGCATTCACCACACTGGTGGAGGTCACTCAGCTAGGTGGGAGTTGAGGGAGCTCCTCCTGGTGACTGTTTGCATGGTCATACTGGAGGTGGTGTTGGCTTGTAGACAGTACACTGGTGACTGCAGGTCTGGGTGCTTTTTCTGTGCCCCACAAGCAGGAGTGGTTGCTTGGGGCAGTGGAGTATCTGCTGTTCTCTGCACAGTGTTAGCGCAAGGGCAGGGCACTGGCTGGCGCGAGGCTGGCTGGCTCTGTGCCTGTGAAGGCTTTGTCAGCAATGGCGGTTGGCAGGGAGAGGTGGGGCAGACTTCACTCCTGCTTGCTGTCAGGGCAAGGAATGCAAAACGTGCCTGCAGACATGCTCCCGCAAAGCAATGTGGAAAGTTTCCTTGGTCCCAGGCAGAAGCTGAAGTATGGAGAAGGGGCATGTGGGCTGGTGTGTGGTTGCAGGGGCCACCCCACTGGAGCTCTACACCAGTCAATCTTGGTCTGCCAGAGTGGAAGCTATCATGTAGGTTCCCAGGGTATCCAAAACTGTCCTGCAAACATGCATAGCCAGGCTGGGGACCTGTGAGAAGCCAGCAGACCAAAGGGTGCTCAGGTTGGACCAGCCCCTATCTGCTGGGCAAGAACAAAGAGTTCAGGTCCAACAGATTCACTAATGCTAAAGTCTCCTGTGGGACCAAGTTGAGCCTAGGGAGATGGCCATCTCTGGCTATGCTCTGCTATAGATGCTCCCTCACCGAACCTCTGGGCTTCATGTCAGCTGGCTTGCTGCCGCTACCACTTTTCTAAGCTGCTCTCCATGCCAACAAGAGTATCCGTGGTGGTTAAGGGGTCTCCTCCTGCCAGGGTTCCAGAGGCTTGTGGCAGGAGCAGGTTGCTCCTTGCCAGTTCAACAAACCCATTACCCAGGAGCCACTGGGGGCCAGGAACAAGTCTCTATGTGCAATCACCCCAAGCAGGTTTGCCAGCTTTCTCCCCCATCAGCCCAGCTTCCTGTCTTCCCTCCATCCAGTCTCAGTGCCTTCTCTCTCTGTACTTACTATATAATTTTTTCAAAAATAGCAAAGTAGTATATTGATATTTTATTTTCTTTGTTTCATTAGGTATAACTTATATACAGTAAAATTTGCTTTTTTAAGGTGAATAAAATTCTATGGGTTTTTCAAATAAATGACATCATTTAATCATCACCATAATAAAGATATAAAATATTTCCATCACTCCAAAATTTTTTAAGGCCCCTTTGTAGTCAATCCTCACTCTAACCTGATTCTGCTGGACAACCACTGAGTTTTCTGTCCTTATAGCTTTGTCTTTTATTGGATGTCAAATAAACAGAATTATATTATGCATTTGAGTCTAATTTCCTTACTTAGCACTGTGCTTTTGATATTCACCTGAGTTACTGCATGATATTTGGTTTTTTGTTGTTGCAAAATATTATTCCATTGTATGGATATGCCATAATTTGTCTACCTATCCACTCACCATCTGAGGGACATCTGGGTTGCTTCCCATTTTTTTGGCTATGAAGAAAGTTGCTGTGAATATTCACGCATTGGTTTATGTGTAAACATCTATTTCTATCTCTCTTTGATAAACATCTTTAAATGGGTTTTTTGGTCATATAATAAATGCATATTGGTTAATTAACTCACTGAGAAACTGCTGAACTGTTTCTCAAGGTGTTTGTACAATTTTGTACAACATATGAGAATTCCAATTGCTCTGCATTCTGGCCAACACTTGGTACTGTCATTTTTTAAAAATAACACTTTTCAAAAATATGCCTGGGCCCGGTGGCTCATGCCTATAATCCCTTTGGGAGGCTAAGGTGGGTGGATCACTTGAGCCCATAAGATTGGGACCAGTCTGGGCAACGTGGCAAAACCCTGCCCATACAGAAGTTCAAAAAATTTAGCCAGGAGTGGTGGTACATGCCTGTAGTCCCAGCTACTTGGGAACCTGAGGTAGGAACATCATCTGAGCCCAGAAGGTCAAGGCTGCAGAGGGCTGTGATTGTGCCACTGGACTCTTGCCTGGGTGACAAAGCAAGACCTCATCTAAAAGAAAAAGAAAAAAAGGCCAGGCGCAGTGGCTCACACCTATAATCCCAGAACTTTGGGAGGCCGAGGTGGGTGGATCACGAGGTCAGGAGATCCAGACCATCCTGGCTGATACAGTGAAACCCCGTCACTACTAAAAATACAAAAAACTAGGCAGGCGAGGTTGTGGGCACCTGTAGTCCCAGCTACTTGGGAGGCTGAGGCAGGAGAATGGCGTGAACCCGGGAGGCGGAGCTTGCAGTGAGCCGAGATGGCGCCACTGCACTCCAGCCTGGGCGACAGAGCGAGACTCCATCTCAAAAAAAAAAAAAAAAGACAAAAAGAAAAAAGAAATACTCTGGTGCTTGCCCACCAACAATGGATTGGATAAAGAAAATGTGGTACGTATATAGAATGCTGCACAGCTGTAAAGTAGAATGAAATTATATCATTTCTAGCAATATGGATTCAGATGGAGGCCATTATCCTAAGCAAATTAACACAGGAAGAAAAAATCCAAATATCGCATGTTCTCACTTATAAGTGGGAGCTAAACATTGGATACACATGGGCATAAAGATGAAAACAATAAACACTGGTGACTACACGGGTGGGGGATGGTGGACAGAGATGGGGACAGCAGCTGAAAAACTACCTATTGGGTACTGTGCTCACTACGTGGGTGATGAGACCATTTGTTCCCCCAAACCCCAGTGTCACACAATATACTCATGTAACAAGCCTGCACATATATCTGCTAAATTGAAAGTTAAAATTATTTTTTAAAAGAAACATAAAAAATAATGCCAATAGGCATCAGTTATCTTCTTTGTTTTTCGTTTGTTTGTTTTCGTCTATTGCCTATCTATATACCTGGAATAATGCCTAAAAGTCTGTTTTGTTTTGGATTAATGGTGGGGTAGAGGGAGGTTTGGAAATGTGTAGCTTTTTCCTGAATTGCTTAAATTCTTTATAATGCGGAAATATCATTTATTAGAAACCAAGTGAGTTTTAGAAAATCTAAATACTATTTTGATAGCTGTTCAACACTCTAAATTATGAATATTCTAAAAACCATTTAACCATTTATCTATTTGGGGATATTTAGATTGTTTCCAGCTTTTTATAAGATAAGAACAACTGTTCATTTCTGTATATAAATCTTTGTTAGAGAAAACAGGAAATTTTGAAATTTTAATACATAGTTCCAAGATGCTTAGCAAAATATACTCCTGTATACTCCAAAGAAAAATATTTAGGATGCCTATATCCTCATACCTTTATTTGCACTACATATTTGCATTTATAAAAGTCTTTGTTAATTTGCCAAATAATGGATAGTTAAGTGATCTTTCACTGACAAATATTTTCTCTACACTGAAGTCTGCATTTCAATCTATTTGTTCTCTTTAGTAAATCTATAATGTTTTTTAACTTTTATTTTAGGTTCGGGGTATGTGTGCAGGTTTGTTGTATTGATAAATTGCATGTTATGGGAGTTTGGTGTACAGATTATTTTGTAATCTGGGTAATAAGCATAGTACTTAGTAGGTAGTACTTCTCCCATGCTCCACCCTCAAGTAGGCCCCAGTGTCTGTTGTTCCCTTCTTTATGTCCATGTGTACTTAATATTTAGCTTCTACTCAAAAGTGAGAACATGTGATATTTGGTTTAATGCTCCTGTGTTAGTTCGCTTAGGATAATAGCCTCCAGCTGCATCAATGTTTCTGCAAAGGACATGATCTTATTCCTTTTTATGGCTGTGTAATATTCCATGGAGTGTATATACCACATTTTCTTCAACCAGGCTACTGTTGATGGGAATTTAGGTTGATTCTACATCCTTGCTATTTTGAATAGTGCTGTGATGAACATAGGCATGCATGTGTTGTTACGGTAGAATAATTTATATTCCTTTAGGTATATACCCAATAATGGGATTGCTGGGTTGGATGGTAATTCTGTTTTGAGTTCTTTAAGAAATCACCAAACTGCTTTCCTCAATGGCTGACCTAATTTACATTCCCACCAACAGTGTATAAGCATTCCCTTTTCTTTGCAACCTCACCAGAAACTATAATTTTTTGACTTTTTAATAATAGCCATTCTGACTGGTGTGAGATGGTATCTCATTGTAGCTTTGATTTGCGTTTCTCAAATGATGAGTGATATTGAGATTTTTTTCATATGTTTGTTGGCTGCATGTATGTCTCCTTTTGAAAACTACCTGTTCATGTCCTTTACCCACTTTTTAATGGGGTTGTTTTTTGCTTGTTGATTTGTTAAAGTTCCTTATAGATTCTGGATATTAGACCTTTGTTGGATGCATAGTTTGTGAATATTTCCTCCCATTCTGTAGGTTGTCTGTTCACTCTGTTGATGGTTTCTTTTGCTGTGTAGAAGCTCTTTAGTTAGGTTGGGAAAGTTTTCATGAATGATATCCTAAAATATATATTCCAAGTTGTTTGCTTTCTCTCCCTTTCTTTCAAGAACACCAGTGAGTCATAGATTTGGTTTATTTATGTAATCTCATATTTCTCTTATTCTTCTTTATTTATTCTTTTTTAATCTGACTGAGTTATTTCAAAGAACCAGTCTTCCAGCTCTGAGATTCTTTCCGCAGCTTAGTCGATTCTGCTGTTAATACTTGCAGTTGTACTCTGAAATTCTTGAAGTAAGTCTTTTAGCTTAGGCAAATAAGTTTGGTTCTTTCCTAAAACGGCCATTTTTTAACATTTTGTCTCTTAAATCATTTTTATTGTATTCCCTAAGTTCCTTGGATTGGGTTTCAACTTTCTCCTGGATTTCAGTGATCTTTGTTCCTATCCATAGTCTCAATTCTATTTCTGTCATTTCAGCCATTTCGGTCTGGTTAAGAATCATTACTGGTTAACTAGTGCAGTTATTTGGAGGTAAGAAGACACTCTGGCTTTCTGAGTTGCCAGAGTTCTTGTACTGGTTCCTTCTCATCTGTCTGAGGTGATATTCCTCCAGTCTTTGAAGTTGCCCTCCTCTGAATGGATTGACCTTTTTTTTTTTCTTTATCATCTTTGATTATCTTGGGGGGTTGATTGTGGTATAAGGTAGGTTCAGTTGACTGGGTTCATTTCTGGAAGATTTTAGGGCTCCAGGGCTCTGCTCAGCACTCCTGATGTGTGTGCTCTAACTCTTGGGAGCTGGTACTGGGCCCCCGGCTTTGTTCTCTAGCTCCTGGAGGTTACGAACCTACTGCACTGGAGGGGCTTGGGTGCTGCCATTCTGCTGGCCAAAGCACTTCTTTGGGGCGGTGGCAGCAGGATCCATGCTTACTGAGGTATGCCAGCGGCTGTGGCAGTAAAGTGGGGTGCATGCACATTGGCTAGGGTGGTGACATGGCTTGGATTTTGTGTCCCCACCCAAATCTCATGTTCAATTGTAATCCCCAGTGTTGGAGCAGGGGCCTGATGAAAGGTGATTGGATCCTGGGGGCCAGCTTCCCTTGCTATTCTTGTGATGGTGAATGAGTTCTCATAAGATGGGGTTGTTCAGAAACGTGTAGCACCTCCCCCTTCTCTCTCTTCCTCCTTCTCCAGCCATGTAAGACATGACTCCTTCCCCTTTGCCTTCCGCCATGATTATAAGTTTCCTGAGACCTTTCCAGCCATACTTCCTGTACAGCCTACAGAACTGTGAGTCAATTAAACTTCTTTTCTTTATAAATTACCCAGTCTCAGGTAGTTCTCTATAGCAATGCGAGAACAGACTGATGCAGGTGGGGTACTGGTGGAAATGGCCTGCAACTTTCCTACATGTGTGGATGCTGTCAGTGGAGCTCAGGTTTGGGGAATGGTTGTCAGTGTCCATGCCTGCAGTTGCCTGGGCAGTGGTGCGGTGCTGCCCCATGTCTGCTAGCTCTGTGTGTGCATTCACACTGCCAGGGGGCGGGGTGGAGTTGCCAGCATTTGTGCGTTTGCACCACTGGTGGTGAGAGTCCTGGGGGAGCATGGCCACTGGTATCCACTCACATGACTGCAGTGGTGGCAGTGGTGGCATGGAGGTTTGGAGGAAATTCTGGTGTCCATGCACACATTCATGCTGGTGGTGGTTTTGGCACAGGTGTGGGGCATGGCTGCTGGCATCTGTGTGCACATTTGTACCGGTAGTAAAGTGGAGCCGCTGGTGTCCATGAACTCATTAGTGCCAGTGGCAGTGGCGTGACTGTGTGCGTGTGTGTGTGGATCACTGTTGCCAATGCACGTGTTTATGGCAGCAATGGCAGCATGGCTGAATGGAAACGTTTTGGGGGTTGGGAGGACAGTGAATTGTGGTCATGCTGGCAGCAGTGTTGGGTTGTGTGCATTCACACACACCAGCAGGGGAGAGAATGCCAGGCTCATCTGTGTGCACACACCAGCAAAGCCATGGCGAGAAGTTGGGGTTATGGGTGAGTGCGTGCCAGCTAAGCAGTATAAGAGAGTCTGCACTGGGGTGGGGTGGGGTTGTGCCCACTGCGGGGAGGACGGGCGCTGTTCTGCTGGAGCTCTCTGATGGTCAGGTGCCACCTGCTGGTGAAAGAACTATGATGAGGGTCTCCAGGAAGCACCCTGGTTGGGCATCGGATGTCAGCGGGTATGGCCAGGCCGGGGGCCTTGGGAAGAGGCCAGCAGCCAGGAGGACACTCAGCTGAAACTGGTTCCATTACATGGGCAAGACCGCCCTGCTCTGTCCAGGTCCAACAGTCCCCCTCTGGCCAAAGTCTCCTGGAGGAACATGGCAGGGCTTGGGGACTGGGCATACCTGGTCCACTCCAGTGCTACCCTGCCGACATTTCTGTACCAAACCGTCTGGGCTCTACACAGGCTAAAGTACTGCTCCTACCACCTCTCAAAGTAGCTCCTCCTGCCAGCTCAAGTGTCTGTGGGAGGTCCATGGTGGAGCAGGCTACTCCTTATATTACCCAGTTCCTTTTTTCTTAAGTCTTACAAACTCCATTCATTTCCAGTTACTTAGGGTAGCACCTTTTCTCCCACTCCTTTCAGTGAGGCTGTTTCATACATTTGTAACACAGTTATATTCTATTGTCAGTCTTCATTCATTCCTGGGATCCCATGATCTCCTACATGATATATTTTTTTTTCATTTGCCTGTATAATGGTTCAATCTTTGTGTTGTAAAGTTCTATGAGATTTTTGACATATGCACAATGCCAATTATCCACCATCACAGTGTCCTGAAAGATGGTTTTACTGTCCTGAAAATTGTCTGTATTCTACCTATTCTGTCTCTCATACCTTTCCCCTAAAACAATGACAACCACTGATCTCTTTAATGTTTCCATAGTTTTGCCTTTTTCATAATGTCATATAGTTAGGATTGGCTTTTTTCACTTAAAAATATGTATTTAATGTTGCCCATGTCATGGCTTGATAGTTTATTTCTTTTCAAGTCATTGAGTAAATGTCTATTGTTTGGATGTAGCACAGTTTATTTACCTAGTGCCTACTGGGGTACATCTTGGTTGCTTCCAAATTTGAACAATTATGAATAAAACTGCTATAAACATTTATGTGTAAACTTTATGTGGGCAGCTTTTAGCTCATTTAGGCAAATACCAAGGAGTTCAATTGTTGAATCTTATGGCAAGACAATGTTTAGTTTTATAAGACTGACAAACTATTTTCCAAAGTAGCTGTACAATTTTTCATCCCTACCAGCAGTGAATAAGAGTTCCTGTTGCTCCACATCCTTGTCAGCATTTGGTATTGTTAGTTTTTTGGACTTAACATTCTTATGGTTTTGTACTGGTATCTTCTCATTGCTTTAATTTGCAAATCCCTGATGATATATAACGTTGAGCATCTTTCATATGCTTATTTTCATCTGTATATCTTTTTTGATAAGATGTCCGTTCAGATCTTTGAGTTGTTAGTTTTCTTATTATTGACTTTTAAGTGTTCTTTGTATATTTTGGATACAAGTCCTTTGTGAGGTGTTTTACATATATTTTCTCATAGTCTGTGGCTTGCCATTTCATTTTCTTAACAGTGTCTTTCACAGAGAAGTTTTTAATTTTAATAAAGTCAAACATCAATTTTTCTCTTATGCATCATGCTCTTTATGTTGTATTTAAAAGCTCATCACTGAATCCAAAGTAACCTATGTTTTCTTTGTCATATTCTAGAAATGTTATAGTTTTATATTATATAAATTGGTCTATAATCTATTTTAAGGCACTTTTGTAAAAAGTGTAGGGTCTATGTCTAAATTCTGTTGCCAATACATATGGCTGTCCAATTGTTCCAGTGCCATTTATTGAAAATACTATCTTTTTTTCATTGATTTGCCTTTGTTCTTCTGTCAAAGATAAATTAACTATATTTGAGGATGCTTCCTATGGAAAACATTCTAGGTGCATTTCTAAATGATTACTTTTCTCATTCCCTGTGCTAGACATGAGGGAATTTTTCATGAGTCTTCAATCCTTGAAAACCTGATGGGATTCCTGGAGGTAAAAGTGTTGTGGCCCTCCTAAGGTGAGGTGCCCAAGGAATTTCTTACCCTTAGGGTAATCCATACTCAGTCTCTAACAATTCATTAACATTACCATTTAAGTGTTTCTACCAGTTTATGGCTGCAGTGACTTTTGCCCAAGGTTAGCTTATCTGGGATGTGATACTTCATATTCACCTGTCTGTAGATTGTATAGGGTGGGAGTTTACTCTGGGATCTCAATTATATAATAAATTAAAGAACTGTCCATGATTTTAAGTTTGTTCAGCTCTTTTCTTGTAAGTGTCATGCGTGTCTGTGTGAAGAGAGTCCACCAACAGGCTTTGTGTGAGCAACAAGTCTGTTTATTTCACTTGGGTGCAAGTGGGCTGAGTCCGAAAAGAGAGTCAGCAAAGGGAGATAGGGGTGGGTCAGTTTTATAGGATTTGGGTAGGTAGTGGAAAATCACAGTTAAAGGGGGTTATTCTCTGGCGGGGGCGGGAGTCACAAGGTGCTCAGTGCGGGGAGCTTCTGAGACTCATTGTCCAGGAGAAGGAATTTCACAAGGTCATGTCATTAGTTAAGGCAGGAACTGACCATTTTCACTTCTTTTGTGGTTCTTCAGTTGCATCAGGCCATCTGCATGTATAAATGCAGACTTGGGCTCAGAGGCCTAACAGTAAGGATGAGAATGATGACTTCCAAGCTGCTTAGGTAAAGGAGCTGAAAAAAGAAGTCTCTAAATCTTGTTTTTCATAAATCAACATTCATGGCCTTAACTACCATGTTATACTTCTCTCTATTCCTGCCGTTGGTCTTTGTGCTCTGTTGATTAAATTGTTATGGTGTTCAAATGTACAGCAGTACCTAATATGATTATCCCCTCCTCATGTCTTCTCTAGTGATGCTTTTTCTAATCTATTTGAAACTTTATTTTTCAGAAAGGTTTAAGTCATTTTTTTCAAAGCCCTAAAGTTAAATATATTTAAGTTTTATTTGGAATAACATTTAAGCCTGTACATTTAATACAGATGAATTGATATCTTTATAATACTCACTCTCCTCTTACAGTAATACATGACTCATCATTTATTACAGCTTCGTTCTAGATAACTCTTACAAATTTTATAGCTTTTCTTTTTTATAAAGTTCTTATATGCTATCAGGTTGAATTTATTAATTGTGTTACATATTCAAAAGCTCTATTCTCTTGTATAATTTTCAGGTTCTTAGGTTGATGAAGTTTGAAAGTGGTATATTAAATTCCCTTATTAAAGCTTTGAAATCCTCTAGTTAAGATTCTGAATTTCTTACTATATTTTTAAACTTCTGTGTAGGTTTTTAATAAAATCAACTAGTTACTCTGTCATGAGATTAGAGTTTTAAAAAATCAACTAGGTCTTTTAAAAATTTAATCTATAATTTGCCTTAATGTTTCATTTATTTATTATTATTATTATTATTTTTGAGACAGAGTCTCGCTCTGTCGCCCAGGCTGGAGTGCAGTGGCACAACCTCGGCTCACTGCAAGCTCTGCCTCCCGGATTCACACCATTCTCCTGCCTCAGCTTCCCAAGTAGCTGGGACTACAGGCGCCCGCCACCACGTCTGGCTAATTTTGTTTGTATTTTTAGTAGAGACAGGGTTTCACCATGTTAACCAGGATGGTCTCGATCTCCTGACCTCATGATCTGCCCGCCTTGGCCTCCCAAAGTGCTGGAATTACAGGCGTGAGCCACCACGCCTGGCCTATTTATTATTTTTGATGAACTTCTATTATTATTTCATATACATTTTTTCCTATCATATTGAGAACATTAACAGATACATTACAGAATAATTTTCCACTCATTTTATGAGGTATACTTTTTCATAAATTTTCAGAATAATACTACCTTTCTCTTATGGTGAGTTTTCTCCTTCGTCTTAACTTTTTGACTCATATATTTGCTCATCTAACAAAAAGTATGCTGACATTCAATTCTGTTTCAGTCTCTGGAATATGTGCTTAAGATATAAAGTACTTTGAGACTTTACCCCAGCAGTCATGAAACAGAGAGTATTATAGTGAAGACAGAGAATGAAATAAATGATTACAATGTGATAAACACTGCATTGAGGTAGATGACAAATTGGCTGTTAAATCTTAATTATGTGATATCTCTAAACCTCTACTTCCTTGTGTGTTAAAATGGGATAAGAATAACACCTCTCTTCTAGGAATATTGTGAGAAAAAAAATGAGATCAAGCATTTAATTGGACAATTAGGTTGGCTGGTACAACGCAGTTGTTTAAAAACGGTTAGCTATTATTTTTGTCATGAACAGCCCATCATGAACCCCCTGTCTGAAATTCTGCCATCACTCATTTTCTGTCCCAATGACCTGTATTATTTCTTTAAAGCACTTATTTCTATGTGACATTCTCTTATTTGTTTGTTTGCTGATTTCTTGTATACTTCCTCCATAAGGATGTACATTCAAACAGACAGAGACTATTTTTATTGTCACTGCTTGCTTTTGCCCAGTGTCTGGAAAAAAGATGCTCAACCAAGGATTAATACATAATTTAAATGTTTATTTTTCCAATAGCTTTATTTTCTCAATTTATGGTAATTACAAAAAATATAGAAACTACAAAACTGTATTAAAAGTATAAAATATCCCTAGTCTCATCATCCAAATGCCGCTTTATGCATTTCAGTGAATTTTCTTTCTGGGTTTTTCTATGTAGATACCAATTAGGCCATATTGTATGTACAATCGTGTATCCTGCTCTTTTTCTTTTAACTTCACAGTCTATGCTTTTTTTCTCATATTTCAAAACTCTTTTTTTCCATAGATACGTAATACAATATCATGTGCTCATTTAGCAAAGTCTAATTATTGCATATTAAGTACTACAACATTTCCTATAGTAACCTAAAAGTATAAGAACAGCATTACGTATTTTATATCTATATATATATATAGATATGGATTCATCTATGCAATAAATACTAATTAAATTTTTATTATATGTTGGGAATAGAAGAGTAAATAAGAAAACAGTGTCCTCGCTGTGATGGACCTTCCACTCTAGTGGAGAAGACACATGATTTATGACCAATCTCACAATTATTTCTATCATAATTATGAGGTTTTACAGAGGAGATGCAAATGATTTTAAGCATTCTTGTCAAATATAAATAAGGAAAATATCAGAGAAATTAAGAAGAAATGACATTTAAAGTGAGATCTGAATGTTGAGTAGGAATTAGGCAGGAGAAGAGAGTGAAGAAAGGTAAAGGAATCAAACGAAGAAATACTCAAACCCCACAGAAAAAAATGAATGAAGGCCATGATGTGGAAATGAGCAGTGGATAAGGAAGAACAAACAGTACAGCATGGGGAGCAAAGGAAAGTGAGAGTGTGACTTGTGTACCTGTGTTAATTTGATGCATTCTACGTACCTGGAACAGTACCAGGTACAGGTACTGAGAAACAGATAATAAGGTAGAGACTATGGATTTACCAAACGTGGAGCTTGTCTTGAGTTGTTTTATTGGTAGTTATGATGAGCACTGATTTATCACATATCCCTTTGTTGATTAGTGGTAGAGCATGTATGCACAAGCCTGATCCCCACAATAAGTAGAACCAATTCATTGAGTATTAATCCATGGATTTGGCCTAAGGGTTCCTAGGTTCTAATGGAATGAACAAACCTATCTCATTATGTTGATATTGATGATATTGATTGTCTTTCTTAAGAACAGTTACTACTCAAAATGGTATCATCTCTTTGTCTATTTGTTTTCAGTGGATTTCAGAGAAATGTTACACAGCCTCAAAGTTTTGTTTCAAGTTCTGAGAAAGATAGAATGTGAATTGTGTCCTCCTCAAAATTGCAGTGGTGCTAGTAAACAAAAATTGAATTTTAGAGTTTAACATTCAAATGAACATTTACCACTTAGAGAAATAAAGAACAGTAGGGAAAATACTGAGAGGAAGGAATCATGTAGCATTTGCATTTGATCCTTAACCATTGGCAGAGTCCTCTAGAAAATCTGACCTAAAAAGAAACATTCATTAAATTCATCTTTCCATGTATGCCTTGTGAGAATTATCTACATCAAAGCCACATGAAAAAATAGCAGACTCCAATTATTCCATGAATCTCATGCCTTTTAAAAAAATACAAATATTGATTTGCAAGTAAGTTATAGCACTAGGTAGAATTTTCCTTAAATTATATGAGTTAGATAAAGATTTTCTAAATAAATCATTTATACCTTCATCAAGCATTTATTAGGAATCCTGCATACAGAAAGCACTACACAGGTGCTACAAGAAGTACAAAGATGTATAAAACACAGTCTTTATTTTCTTTCAAGGACTATACAACATCTGCAGTAGGATGTGTGTGATTATAGAAAAATGGTGACAGCTTTCAGTTTCATAAAATCCAAGTTGAGCACAAGGCAAGATAAAAATAATACAGTTTGAGTGCTCTTGAGTCTGGTACCAGAACCAATTTTAATCCACGTTATTATATCATACAATTTAAATAAGAGGCAATTATGTGTACCCCAGAATACATGGCTTATCATGTCACCACAGTGACTCACTCTACCTGACATGAAATCCCTCCAAGAGTCCCTGATAAGTGAAACAATAAAAACAGGGGGTTGAGTCAATAAACCCAAGTTAGAACTTATTTATATAAGGTACATTTGGTTGAAAAGATGACATTTCAGCTGCCTTTCATTTCAAGGTTCCTGATATCACTAATGTTAATATTGCTTAAATATATTCAATTAGCTGGCTCAGCAAGTCTGTCTGCAGCATTATCTTAGTCAAGAAGTCGAATTTTAAAGATGCTGTGAAGAATGCCTAGTATCCAGGATCTGATAACATTGTTATTTTATTATTATTTTTTACATCCTGAGAGAGGCAAGTAAAATTAAGCTTTAAACTGATCTTCCTCTTCAATTTTTATGCTTGGACTTGTAAAGACAATATGTAATACCTACACTATGAGATGTCATTATCCCTTTAGATGACAGGTGAAATTATACATATGCATATATTCGTAGCAGTATACGTGCAATACTTCTAATGACACTTATATGTTAGTCCCCTCTTACCCAAGGTTTTACTTTCTGTGGTTCCAGTTACCCACAATCAACTGTGGTCAGAAAATGGAAAATTCCAGAAATAAACAATTCATAGGTTTTAAATTGCACATCGTTCTAAGGAGCATGACAAAAATCTCATGCTATCTGCTGCATCCCACCTGGGATTTGAATCATCCCTCTGTTCAGCATATCCACAAACGCTCCGCACCTGTTAGTCACCTCGGAGCCATCTCAGTTACCAGGGGAGTGTCATGGAATCACATTGCTTATGTTCAAGTAACCCTTATTTCACTTAAAAATGGCCCCTAAGCACAAGTGTAGTGGTGCTGGCACATTGTTAGACTTGTTCTATTTTATTATTGGTTATTGTTAAATTCATAAATTAAACTTTAAACCGAATTTATAAATTAAACTTTATCATAGGTAAGTATATACAGGAAAAACATAGTATATATAGGGTTTGGTACTATCTGTGATTTCAGGCATCCACTATGGGTCTCAAAATGTGTCCCCAGTGAATAAGGGGGGACTACTCTATGTATACTATGCATCTCTATCATTGTGATACAAGTATTTCTACTGTGCTGTGAAATTTGTTATAAACTCTCACACACGTATATTTTTGATCAAAACAGTTTATATCCTGACAGATGGTCTATCCACCATGATACATTTCATAACTTGAGGCTTGCATTGGTTCAGTAGATTATTTAATATTAAGTTCATTAGAGATAACATCTCATCACTGTGGCCTCCCCAAGGACTTGGAACAGATTGATACTGAAACAAAGTAACACCTTGTCGTCCAGAAATCCATAATCCGATTGCCTGGACTCCAGGGATGTGGGTCGGACAGCAGAATTTCACTTAATAGGCCACTCAAGGAAGTTATCGTCTTGAGCTCCACATTTATCTGGAGGAACTTAACTTAAACAGCAGGAAGGCAGCTTAAGAATATCTGCCTTTTGGCAAATTGTATAAAGGCCTTTTACCAGGAGATTTGGAGACAACAAGAGAGGCAACGAACAACATGGTTATATTTCTGAACTTAATTTGAATTATTATTATAGTAAAATAAAATTTATCAAATGAACACTAAATAACATTGGGGTGAGAAAGAAGCAAAGCTTTCATCAGTAAAATCTGGGACAGCTGCAGCCCCTCACAAGAGTATCCCCTGTGAATTGTACGGCTTTTGTAACATGTGACCTTGTACTATTTATAAAAACGAGAGTATTCCTCTAAGAGCCAAGATCTGAGGAATAAAACACAATTGATGTTTCATAGAGTTTGGAGAGAGTATAATGAACCTCTGATGTTAGAAAATGATACCAATTCTGACCTTTATAGCTCTGGAATGGAATCTGGCAATGGATGAGATGAAAGTTTTCCAAAAAATTAACCTCAGCCTTTCTTCCACTTCAATATTATTCATTAATTCTGGGAATTTGTCTTTGGATTGCATTTTTTCCCTCCTCTTATTTATTGCATGCTAGATGTCTCTGAGATGGGTCATGATGACATAGTGAAAGAAAAAAAATAGCATCTACTTAATTAGCCCCTACTAGTTATTTGCCCAGCACTGCACAAGCAGCATCTCATCATTCTCCCAGTGCCCCTGTGAGCCTGGTGTTAGGCTAATAGAGGTGAGGAAACCAAGACAGAGACATGTAGGTAATTCGTGGAGCTGGTATGTAATCTCCAGTTACCTGATTCCAAAGCTTGGGATATTTGTCACTGCACTGTAGTAAGTCAGCACAATCTGCAACCTTAACACATCCTGTTCATTGGCCTTTTTAGAGAACTAAATAGATGTCAGAAAACTTTGATATTGTTCAACTTAAAAAGCAGTGGGTTATATGCAACAAAACTCCAGGTACAGTGCAGGGTAAAGAAGTCACACATCACAGGTCCTCAAGTGTCTGTGGTCTAATAGTATAAGACATTATTGATTGCAAAAGTTGCATTATGAAGAGAATAATAACTAACACAGAGCCCCTTCTAACTGGCACATGCTCTTCTGAACACTCTTTATGGATTAATTCTAATGAGCACTCTGAGGTAGGTAATATTATAATTTATTTTTTCCTGATGAGGAGATTAAACAGCAAGGTAAAAAGTCTCTAAAGGTAGAAGCTGGACTCAACCCCAGCAGGCTCCCCCAGAGTCTGGGATCTTCATAGCCTATTGCCTTAGCATCATGATTTGGCTCGACTTCCTATTCTAAAGGAATTGGTGCTAGCTTTCCTTAAAAGTCAAGAGTAATACCCCTATGTGGCTACTTCGAATGTGACTGAGGGAAAGTGAATAAGCCAGATGAGAAGCTGCCCTCTTGTCTCCTTAAAGCATCAGAGTAGGGTGTGACCAAAAATCAGAGCAGGGTGTGACATCTCCAGTGGTAGTGGGAAAAGACAATTGTTCAGGAGCATTTACCACACTTACCACCTCCTGACCAGGGTATCTTGTAGGGATTCAGTATGTATTTCTTTGTGTCTGACATTTGACATAACAGGTTTTATCACCAATTCTACCACTTGTCCTAATTCCTTGTTTTGAAAATAAATGCTGCTGCATTTTGTTTGTTTTAATAGTTTTGGTATGGTGACACATTTACATTGTTCACAAATAAGAACAATTGAAAAATACAGAAATATATTCAGCAAAATATCTTGATCCTACCTCTGATCACCATTTACTAGTTCACAGCCCACATCGCCTGACCCCAGGAAAGTCCTTCTAGTTATGTATCCTTCACTTACTAATGCTATGCAAGCAAATGTGAATATATATCATTTCTCACCATTTTTTGACCAAAGTTAGCATATTATATACATTGTTCTTCTCTCTCCTTTTTAAAAAATTAATAGTTTACTTGGCATCTTTCCAAACTAGCACATGATTTTTTTTAAGTGTCACTTCATGGTATTCCATTGTTTGAATGATCCTAATTTATCTAATCTTTATTGAACTCTCAATGGACATTTGAGTTGCTTCTAGTATTTCACTATTACAAATTCTGACACGCAGGATAACCTTGAATATACTTCATTAAACACATGTGCAGGTATATCTCCTGGATTAATTCCCAAATTGGAAATGGGTCAAAAGTTATATAAATTCATAATTTTGACAGGTAATATCAAATTGACTATTACAGGTCTTCCCAAGCTTTTTCACATCATAAAACTCATCGTAAATACAACCATCAAATAACCCATGGGTTAAACTGGAAAAGATTTGGAGCTGTATAAAAGATGACTTATGGCCAAAGGCAACAAACCTAGGAGCTGTAATTGATCAGGATCCGTCTAGCTGCCAGAGGGCTGAGGTGATCAGGATCTCCCAGGACAGTGGTGGGAAAGCTCCCTGGCAATGCATGCTTCTATCAGCACTGTAGCAGAATGCCTATGTCCCTCAGCATCACCAAGGGGTCCTTCTAAACTGTGGTATCTGAATTAACCTGATAGATGAAGAATAGTATATCTATGTGGTTTTACTGTATTAGAAGTGAACCTCATCATTTTTTATGTTTGAGCTGTCCATTCAATCTATTTTTTTTCTATACAATTATCTTTTACTGTTAATTTGGGGAAACTATTTATATATTAGGAAAAAGTATTCCTGTGGCTGTGCTAGAAATTGCAATTATTCCCTGCCCTATGTATATTCGTGTCTTTATTCATTATGTTATTGTTGTGTTGGTTTTTGTTTTTCATTTTTGCTTGAAGAAGTTTCTTTTCTGTTTTATTATGTCATCTTTTATCATTTAGGTTTTGAGTTGCTGGTTAAAAGGGAATCCCCCACTTCAGATTTATATATGAATTTTCCCATTTTTCCTACTATTTTAAAAACTTTTCTTCTTTAATTTTAAAAAAGAAATTTGTTTATTTGGAATTATTCCTGATGTTTAGTATAAAGTGTAGATTCCACCTTTTTTTTTTTTTTCCAGATGTGTAATATCAACACCATTTACTAAAAAGTTCATCTTTGTTTTCACATTTGGGAAGTGTTTTAATTTTTCTTCATATTGGTTTCTACATTTTTATTACATGTATTTCTAGAGGTATTGCTTTGCTGTTTTAAATGTTTTCCCATTATATATTCTAACTCCTTGCTATTTGTACATAATAATCTATTACTTTCTATTTATTAAAATTTTTACACTATAACTTTCCTGAATTCTCTCACTCTTTGTAGTGTTTAAGTTGATTCTCTTGGGCTTTCAAATATACTATGATGTCATCTCGACACAGTTACTGTTTAGTATTTACGCTTCTAATTTTCCTTCATTGTCTAATCATATTGACTAGTAATTCCAGTACTTTGTGGGATAGTAGAGGTAGTAGTGAACATCTTGATTTTGATTTTAGTAGTATGTCTCAACTGAGCATGATATTGACTTTTTGGATTGAGATAAATATGTTTCCTGTGGTTAAAAAGTGTGTATACATCCTGACTGAACTGAATGTTTTTGTGAAGAATGGCTGTTATACTTTGTCAAATGTCTTTTTGACATATATGAAAATGATCACAATGTTTCTTCAACATTATAAGCTGTCTATTAACAAATTTCAGAATAACAAACCATCCTTGTACTTATTTAAAGAAACACTTTATGGAGGTATGAATATATACAAAAAGCTGTACATATTTCACATATACAACTTGATGACTTTGGAGTTAAGAATACACCAGTGAAACCATCACTACATCAATGCCATTATTATATCCCTCTCTTTCAAAAGGTTTCTCCCACCGTCTTTGTTTATCTATGTTTATGATAAGAACACTTAACATAAGATCTACCTTTTAGCAAAATTTTAAGTATACAATACCATACTGTTAATTATGGACATTATGCTGCATAGCAGATCAGTAGAAATTATTCATCTTGCATAACTAGAACTTTGTACCTTTTGAAAAGTGTCTCCTCATTTCCCCTTCCCCCCAGACACTGGCAACCAGTATTTTACCATCTGCTTCTATGAGTTTGACTATTGTAGATTTCTCATATAAATAGGATCATGTAGAATTTGTCCTTCTGTGTCTGGCTTATTTCACCTAGCATAATGCCCTCCATGTTCATTCATTTTGTTGCAGATGGCAGGATTTCCTCCTTCTTAAAGGGTGAATAATATCCCATTGTCTATATATGCCATGTTTTCTTTATCCATTTATCTGTTCGTGTACATTTAGGTTGTCTCCACATCTTGACTGTTGTGCATAATGATGCGATCAATGAACATGTGAATGCCGATATTTCTTAGAGATTCTAATTTTATTTTCTTTGAGTAAATACCCAGAAGTGGAATTGCTGGATCATATGGTAGTTATACTTTCAATTTGAGAATGCTGCATCCTGTTTTTCATAATGCCTGTACCAATTTACATTCCCACCAACAGTGTGTAAAGATTCCTTTTTCTCCACATAGTCACTAACACTTGTTATCTTTTGGTTTCTTTGATAATAGGCATCCTAATAGATGTAAGGTGATATTGATTTGCATTTTCCTGATGGTTGTACTTCTAAAATAAATTCTTCTTTACAAAATAATGATTCTTTTTACAAGCCTTTGAATTTCATTTGCTAAAAATTTCTTTAGAATGTTTCTGTTTTTATTTATAACTGAGATTAATCTATAGTTTTGTTTGTGTGTACATCTTTATTAGGTTTCATTACCAATTTTATACCCCCTTTCCAAAAAGAATTTGGAGATTTTCTTTTGTCTAGTCTTTTCCAGAAGAATTTAAATAGCATTGGCATTATTTGCTTTTAAGATATTTGAATTCCTTTATGAAACTGTCCAAATCTGCCACTTTGCTGGGAATAACCTTTGCATAATTTTGTCTATTGCCTTTCTTGAAGTAGTTGTGTTTAGATTTTCTGTCATTCGTGTTGTCATTTTGTGTAAATCATATTTTCCCTAAAAGATAACTGTTTCATCCAAGCTTTTCAATTTAGAATTCTTATGAATCTTTAATTTCCTCTCTTCCTATGTGGTCATTTCCTTTTTACTATCTGGTTGTATGTTTCATTGCTTGTTTTTAATTGCAATTTTTTTGCCTTTTTTCTTGATTAAGTTACCTAATATTTTGTTCTTTTTTCAAAGAAACATCTTTTGTTTCTCTATATTAAATCCATCATTTTTCTAATTACTAGAATTAGAAAATACAGGCCATAGGATCTCTGTCACAACTGTGCCATTATAACATGAAAGCAGCTGTAGATCATTTGCAGATGAGCGAGTATGATTGCATTCCAGAAAAACTTTATTGTAGATTCTGCATCCTAAATTTTATACAATTTTCACATGTGTGGAACTATTATCCTCTGATTTTTTTCAACAATTAAAAAATGAAAAAAAACATATTTTGTAGGTCATATGAAAACAGGCAGGAATTAGATTTGGCATAAGCTGTGGTTCGCTGGTCTCTATTTCCTCTGCTATATCTTTAGACATTCATTTCTTTAGACAATATCTATTGGTTCCTTAATGTGAATAGTAAAAACTTTCCTGTATTTTCTTCCTGTACCCTTCCTTCCTCAATGTTATCCTGTCGATATTTTCTTGCTTGTTTTCCTTCATACTGTTAAATAAGAATGTACTTCCATTGTGTGAGTTATGAACATTTATTGACAAGCTTTGACCCTAAGTGATCATAGATAATGCAACTTATAAATGTATCAACCTTCTTTTCAATATTTTTCTTCAACTTTTTTGGTGTATAATAGTTGTATAGTCAGAATATACAATTTATTTGCCATATTCTACCCATACTTGTTTTATCAACAGGTGGAGTGAAAACCCTAAGAAGCAGACACCATACCATGATGAGGCCATGAACACTTAAAATCTCTCATGATAATTCTAACATGTAAAAAAATATACATCTAAAAATCAGCACCAATGTAGAGACTGTAGGAGCCATAGGAATTTGGATAAAGGAAAAAATAAATGTTGACAGGAACAATGACTGAAAGGTTTAGACAGGAACAGAGATTTCAAGATTTTCTTGGAGGCCTGAACAATGTTAACTCATGTTCTTCACTATAATGTTTGCTCTAAGAACTTTGGAAAATCATCTCTTGCTTATCATTCTGCCTTACTGGTTGCTTTTCATCTACCTCAGGATATCTGAAATTGAGAAGAAAAAGTAAAGAGGTGAAACCAGTTGATGGGGAGGATGAAGCTTTTAGAATTTAAAAAATATATATTTTCTCTGTGTAGTCTCCAGAGTCTACGCCAACTCCCCAGAACCAAGCCAGGCTCCCAGAGGCATTCTGGATCCAGGATTCTTGGCACAAAGTTTCCAAAAGACAGAGGGTCCCTTTGAGCCGTGTCCTGGAACCTGAAACCAAGCCAAAATAGCTTTGAGAGAGAGAGAGAGAGCGGCGAAGCAGCTTCAGAACATTTTGTGTCATATATTTGCTGCTAGCCTCTTTGCTTTATAACCTTTTAAACATTATTTTTTCTTCCTGAATGTTTTAGTCTGTTATTGTCAGTCATTTCAAAGCGGCTCCTATTAAGGCTTTTGTGAGGCTAGACTCTCATTCCTCTCCATGGCTTTCCGCTCAGCACTCTGCTCTGCTCTGCTCTGTCTAGTACTGTTTACTTATAAGCTTGGTTTTGGCAGTCAGTTAAGTTTATTTTACATTTTACTGAAGTGTGAGGGGAAATACTGATAGAAAAACTAAACAAAATTCCTCACAAAATGGTATCACCAAAATGAGCAAAGTACCTGAAAGAGTCAAACATCCGGGTGCCCAGAACTCAAAGCCTGATTTTTCTTCCCTATAAGGCACCCTCAGCCTTTCTTCCTGCTCTGGCAGGTGATAAGATCACCTGGAAATTAATCAGTAGTGGAGAGGGGCCTGTATTCATTGTCAACCCACAGTGCAAGTCTGGGTCTCTGCTTCCCCATGTTTCTTCTCTGTATTGCCATAAGCTTATCAGAATAGGGAGCACAAACTTCTTTGTTGCTGCTTTAAAGAAATGGAAATGCTAGATCTTCTATTAAGTTACAGGGAATTTTTTCCTACTCCTGTCCCAGCTATCAGTGATTATTGTAAAATAACATCAAATAATTTATCCCTTAACATAGTCATGTGTCTCACCATAAGATATATGTTTTCAAAGAAAAAAATTACGATAGCCATATATAAAACTAAAGGTATGTAAAATGATAGTGGACATATAAGTTTACATGATTTTTCATGGCAATTATATTAGAGTGGACATTAAGCAGACATGAATGTGGAGATATATATGAGTATATATAGATATACACACATGTATGTCTTTCTTTAAATATGTCAATAGCTGAATGATATACATTCTTATAATATTTTTGGAGTAATGTGGCAATTTAACACAAAGGAAAAATAGAATTTATAAGAGCAAATACAGTCATCTAAAAAGATTATTCCCAAAGGATATAAAAAGGGGCTGAATATTATCCATTAAACAGAGGAGGAAGAACACAAACTTGGAAATATTGGTGAAAATAAAAATACAGACAGACTAAGGGACCCTACATAAGAAAATGGAATAACCGATGTCAAAGATGTTGTACAAAGTAGATGCCAGCTCTGTTTCCATCTTTCTATATCCCCGAGTACAACTCAATGTCTTCATGTGAATTTTAGTGCATCTTTTTTTACAATGAAATTATCGTGGGTTATCGATAACACATTATGTTACTGGCCTGGGCCTCCCACATTCAGGGGTATTTCAGATGTCCACTGAGATATAGATACCACTGCTGAAGTTCATTTCCCTGAGACATGCAATAATATTAGTTAAAGTAGCTATACAATGGTGAGGTAACAAACATTCATAAAATATTAGTGTCTTATAACAACAAAAGTATGCTTTGGCTACATGTTCATTTTGAATTAACTGTGAAATCTATTCCACATCTCTTTACTCCAGGTCCCAGGCTGGGAACCCTGTGTGTAACAGGAGTATAGCTAGATCCTCTGATGGCAGAAAGTAGGAAATGTACAGAAAAGAATCTCAAACTGTCTCCTGGCACTTGTACTCAAGTTTCATTTTCCAAAAACAACTTAAAATAACACGCCCAACATCAAGGAGATAGGGAAATGTAATCTTACCATGTAACTGGAATGAGGAAAGCTACATTATCACTGAGCAGCCCTAATACCTGAAATGAACACTTTGATCATATTTCCATTGTATTTCTTTCTATGTTACTAATAATAACAAATAAATGTAAACTATTAAATGTTATAGTTCATTAAATTTTAGCTATTTAATTTGATCTCCCAAAGTTAAAACTAAAACCTTCTAGGATATATGTTATATGAAATGTGGTAACTTCCAATAAGAAGATAGAAAACATATACTGAAAAGATTTGGAGTAGTAAGAGAAATTTTGTCAAGACACTTCTCCCCTATTTTCCCTATGGAAGAAAAGCCTTCATCTGCAGAGGGAAAGGGGAAGGGCAACAAGCACCACTGCCTATTGCAAATAGGAGAAGAGAATGGGAAAATAATCTCTATCCCTCAGGAAGGAGCAGGAATACAGGCTGGGCTCAGGACTACATGGTCAGTGGTGAAACCCAGAAACACAAGATATAGGTACTTGATGATGACCTAAGAGTGAAGCTTAGTCAAAACAGCGAATGTCCCAATCTTCCATGACAGGCTAACCAGCATGTAGAAAGAAATAACTTTCAAGATATAGACCCTCTGTATACACAGTATTAAGGAAAGACTGAAAGCTGATAGTTGAGTAGACACTGAAAAAAAAAAAGAGGGTAAAAACCTTCAGGCAAAATAGTCCCCACTCTAAACACAAAGCATCACTAGAAGAATATGTGGTGCACCGAGGATAACCATTGCAACAACAAACCTAAAACACAGCTCAGCCTCTAATTAGCTTAACCCTAACCTCTCCACAGTAAAATCCTAGCAAAAGAAAACTATGCCAATTTCCAGGAATAAATGCTGTATACCTCAGCCTTTACTATAGTACACAGAATTTCAAGTCTTCAGTAAAAAGTACAAAGCATAAGAAAGAAAAAAGAAAAAAGCCCAGCACATTCCTAAGAAACAAAGCAATCCTTAAAAGCAGACTCAGATATGACGTAGAGATTGGAACTATCTGCCAAGGAGTTTCAATTAAATATGATTCAGATATTAAAAGCTCTAACTGAAAAGGTAAATAACATGCAATATCAATTGGGTAATTTCAGCAGAGAGAAACAAACTGTAAGAAAGTATTAATTAGAAGTGTTAGAAATGAAAAATACAGTAATGGAGTAAAGAATACCCTTAACAGGTTCATAGTAGACTTGACTTAGTCAAAGTATATTAGTTTGGTAAGGCTGCCACAAAAAAGTAGCACAGACTTAGTGGCTTAAAAACAGAAATTTATTTTCTCACAATTCTGTAGTCAGAAGTCTGATATTAAGGTGTTGGTAGAGTTAGTTTCTTCTGAGGTTTCTTGGGGCCAGGGATCAGGGCAGACAATTCCGCTCATAACATAAGAAAGATATAGCAAACTTGAAGATAAGCCCATAAAAATTACAAAAACTGAAACTAAAAATGAAAGTTCAACAGAAAAGCTCATTATGTAGTTTTATATTACATAAAATATATGTAATTGGAATCTCAGAAGGAAAAAAAAAAACAGAGCAGAGGAAAAATAATAATAATGAAGAATTTTTTTTTTAATTAGACATCAAACTTCAGACATAAGAAACTCAGGAAACCCCTAGCAGGAAAAATATCAAACATACAAGCACATGTGTACACCACACCACACCTACAGCTATAATATTCAAACTGATTTTTTTAAGGCAAAGAAAATCTTGAAATAAGTCAGAGAAAAAGACATTATCTTGACAAGAATGAGGATAAGAATTAAAGCAGCTTTTAGTCAGAAACCATACAAACTAGAAAACAAGGAAGTAAAATATTTAAACGTCCGAGAGAAAAAGAATGCTGTCAATCAATAATTCTGTATTTGGTTAAAAAAAAAAATCTTTAAATTCTTAAGAAAATAAGAACGTTTTTCAGGTTAAGAAAAATAAACTAAGAATTTGACAGAATTCTTACTCAAGAAATATTGGATGAAGTTCTTTGGGTAGAGAAAAACAACAACAGGCTGGGCGCGGTGGCTCAAGCCTGTAATCCCAGCACTTTGGGAGGCCGAGACCGGCGGATCACAAGGTCAGGAGATCGAGACCATCCAGGCTAACAGGGCGAAACCCCGTCTCTACTAAAAATACAAAAAGAATTAGCCGGGTGCGGTGCCAGGTGCCTGTAGTCCCAGCTACACGGGAGGCTGAGGCAGGAGAATGGCGTGAACCCGGGAAGCAGAGCTTGCAGTTAGTGGAGATTGCGCCACTGCACTCCAGCCTGGGCGACAGAGCAAGACTCCGTCTCAAAAAAAAAAAAAAAAAGAAAAGAAAAAGAAAACAACAGAAAGAAACTTGCATCTACACAAAGAAAAGAAGAGTGCTAGAGGAGGTAGCATGAAAATGTTTTCTTATTTTTAATTACTCTAAAAGACAATTGACTGTTCAAACCATAGATAGTAGGAATATGTATGTCCGTAGCACATAGAAAAGCACAGTGTATGGCAACAGGCCAGGTGCAGTGGCTCACGCCTGTAATCCCTGCACTTTGAGAGGCTAAGGCGGGCGGATCACGAGGTCAGGAGATCGAGACCATCCTGGCTAACACGGTGAGACCCGGTCTCTACTAAAAATACAAAAAATTAGCCAGGTGTGGTGGTGGGCGCCAGTAGTTCCAGCTACTCAGGAGGATGAGGCAGGAGAATTGCCTGAACCCGGGAGGCGGAGCTTGCAGTGAGGTAAGATTGTGCCACTGCACTCCAGCCTGGGTGACAGAGTGAGACTCTGCCTCAAAAAAAAAAAAAAAAAGGAAAGCACAGTGTATGGCAACAATAGCACAATAAATGAAAAGGGAAAATTGGGATGGGAACATACTGTTATGAAGTTCTTACACTACACATGAAGAGATAATCTTATTTAAATGTAGACATTGATTGATTAAATATGCATATTGCAAACTCTAAGACCACCAATAAACAGTCCTTAAAAGTTATATCAATAAAGGAAATAAAATAAATCATTAAAAAGTACCAAAAAGACAGAAGAGGAAGAATAAACAGAAGGAACAAATAGAAAATAGAAAGTTAGTATATTTTAAACCACATATATCAATTGATATCACCAGAAGAAACAGAAATTGTCAGATTGGATAAAATATCAAGATCCATTTACATGTTATCTATAAGAAATTCACATTAAATATAGAACTATACATATGTTAAAATTAAAAGGATAGAAAAAGATATACCTACAAACATTAACCAA
Organism: Macaca nemestrina; assembly: GCF_043159975.1. NCBI lineage: Eukaryota > Metazoa > Chordata > Mammalia > Primates > Cercopithecidae > Macaca > Macaca nemestrina. The sequence continues at coordinate 164,822,423 of NC_092129.1, read as the reverse complement.
AAAAAAAAAAAAGATTAAGTAGTCATATTAGTAACAGACAAAATAGACTTCAGATTAAGGAGTATTATCAGAGATAAAGAGAGATATTACAGAATGAAAAAGAGTCAATTCTCCAAGGAGATACAAGAATGTTAATGTTATCCATCTAACAACAGAGTTTCAAAATAGACAAAGAAACAGCATACAGAATGAAAGGAGAAAGAAATAAATCCACAATTATGGTTGGAGACTTACATTCCTTTCTCAGTAATGCATAATACAAGTAGACAGAAATCAGTAAGACTATACAAGACCTAAAAACATTATCAAACATCTTGACCTAACTAGAATTTATAGAAAGTTTTTAGAAATCTAACAAAGAATAGAATAGACATAGAACATTCAAAAGATAAACAATACAATTTTAAGCCTTAACAATTTTTAAGCCTATTTTAACAATGTAAAATAGTAGAAACCATATATTCTCAGACCATAATGGAACTAAACTAGAAATCAATAAAATAAAAATAATAAGAAATTCCCAAATATTTGGATTAAAAAAAACAAACCTTCAAAATAACCTATGAGTCAAAGAGGAACTCTCAAGTAAAATTTTAAAATATTTTGAACTGACAAAAAAACCTAGAAATACAATCTATCAAAAGTTTTATGATGCTGTTATTGCAGTACACATGTGTGGAATTATATTATTCAGTTTTGATATTGAAAAGGAAAAAAATTTGTTAGATTAGTAACCTAAGCTTCCAGGGTAAGAATCTAAAGAAAGGCAAACTTCAAAATAAGCAAAAGAAAGAAAATACAAATTAAAAAATAATACATGCAGATGTCAATAAATTGAAAACAAAAGAACAATAGAGAAAATAAAACTAAAAGGTGTTTCTTTGGAAAAATTAATAAAATGTATAAAGCTCTAGCCAGAATGACCAAAAATAAAAAGGAATATGATAAATTATTGATATTAAGAATGAAAAATGAGACATCACTAGAGAACCTACAGACATTAAAAGGCTATAAAGGGAATATTTTAAACTACTCAATGCACATAAATTTAACAACTTAAATAAAATCAACAAATACTCGAAAGATATGTTATAAAACTTACTCAAAAAGGAATAATTTGAATAGTTCCATATCTATTAAAGAAATTGATTTTTTTTTTTTTACTTTAAAGCCTTTCAAGAAAATAACTGTAAGATTAGATGGTTTCACTTGAGTGTCCTACCAGATACCTATGGAAGGAATAGTATAAAGTCAATTTAATGTTGTCTAGATAAAAGAATAGAAAGTAATTTTGGAATGCCAGCATGAAGAGCTCTATAAAGCTTCTTCACAACTATAAATCATAATTGTTGAAAATTATAGAAATCAACTATTTAAAATTTCTGGAATTTGTCCTAGGGGATACAGCAAGTTAAGCAGATTTATTCAAATCTAACTTTTGGTAAGAAAAGAGAGAGTCTATGGCATTTGATCCATGACCTTCCCCTGCCCACCACCAACTCAATGTGATGGAAGCTTTTCTCTAGGAAGATGCAGTGAAGAACATGGTGCTCGTTCTCCCAAAAGATACAGTTTAGGGCTACAGTTTTCCCTGTGTGAGGCAAGCCACAAGAATTCCTTATTTATTCCCCAACTTTGTGTTTCAGGAGCTATATTCCAGAGAATTGGAACTAAGATGTCTGAGGTTCCCTTTTTTCAGCCAGTTCCCACTTGCAGAGCTATCTCAGGAGCAAAAAACAGAATTCTGGACCCCACTCACCCTTGCCTTGCAGTCTTTAGAGGGTGGAAGTTTCATGCCAGGACAGTCGAGCTGAGAAAAACAATGGCTATCATACTTGCCCAACATCTAATTTGTACAACAGTGGTATCACTCTGAGAAAGAGATCACTGTCCTCATGCCCAGATCTAGAGCAGTGGCACAGTGAGAAAAGTAGCCCAAAAGAGCAGACAGTTCTATAGCTCTCCCATTGGGGCTGACTTTATTTAGAACACAGTGCAGAAGGTTCAAGCTTCTTAAGGTTGTCATAATCAATGAATATTTTGCCGATCAGCAATTCAGAGGAGGCTGGTACTCCATGATGACAATAAGCAAAATTGTAAGTAAGCTAGAATTTTAATTCATAAAAGGAAGGAAAGCTCCAATTAGCCCTCCTGGGGTAAGAGCAAGTCTCGCTGTCTGCTGGCAAGATAGACGAATAGGAACAGCTCCAGTCTGCAGTTCCCAATGAGACCAATGCAGAAGGTGGGTGATTTCTGCATTTCCAACTGAGACCAGGAGATTCCCTCATGTGCCTATAAGACCAGAGCTCTGGGTTTCAAGCACAAAACTAGGCGGCTGTTTGGGCAGACACCAAGCTAGCTTCAGGAGTTTTTATTTGTACCCACCCCAGTGGTGCCTGGAACCCTAGTGAGACAGAACTGTTCATGCCCCTGGAAAAGGTACTGAAACCAAGGAGCCAAGTGGTCTCGCTCAGAGAGTCCCACTCCCACAGAGCCCAGCAAGCTAAGAACTGCTGGCTTGAAATTCTTGCTACCAGCTCAGGAGTCTGAAGTTGGCCTGGGATGATTGAGCTTGGTAGGGGGAGGGGCGTCAGCCATTACTGAGGCTTGAGTAGGCAGTTTCCCTCACAGTGTTAATGAAGATGCCGGGAACTTCAGACTGTGCGGAGCTCACCAGAGCACGGCAAAGTGGCTGTGGCCAGACTGCCTCTTTAGATTCCTCCTCACTGGGTAGGACATCTCTGAACGAAAGGCAGCAGCCCCAGTCAGGAGTTTATAGATAAAACTCCCATCTCCGTGGGACAGAGCACCTGGTGGAAGGGACAGCTGTGGGTGTGGCTTCGGGTGGACTTTAAGCATTCCTCTCTGCTGCCTCTGAAGAGAGCAGTGGATCTCCCAGCATAGTGCTTGAGCTCTGCTAAGGGACAGACTGCCTCCTCAAGTGGGTCCCTGACCTCTCTGCATCCTGACTGGGAGACACTTCCCAGCAGGGATCGACAGACACCTCATACAGGAGAGCTCTGGCTGGCATCAAATGGGTACCCCTCTGAAATGATGCTTCCAGAGGAAGGAGCAGGCAGCAATCCTTGCTGTTCTGTAGCCCCCAGTGGTGATACCTAGGCAAACAGGGTCTGGAGTGGACCTCCAGCAAATTTCAGCAGATCTGCAGAAGATGGGCCTAACTGTTAGAAGGAAAACTAACAAACAGAAAGCAACAACATCAACATCAACAAAAAGGATGCCCACAGAAAAACCCCATCCAAATGCCATCAGCATCAAAGATCAAAGGTGGTTAAATCCACAAAGATGAATAAAAAACAGCACAAAAATGTTGAAAATTCCAAAAACCAGAATCTCTCTTTTCCTCCAAATGATCTCAATTCCTCTCCAACAAGGGCACAAAACTGGACAGAGAATAAGTTTGATGAATTGACAGAAGTAGGCTTCAGAAGGTAGATAATAACAAACTTGTCTGAGCTAAAGGAGCATGTTCCAACCCAATGCAAGGAAGCTAAGAACCTTGATAAAAGGTTACAGGAACTGCTAACTAGAATAACCAGTTTAGAGAAGATAAATGACCTGATGGAGCTGAAAAACACAGTGCAAGAATGTTGTGAAGCATACACAAGTATCAATAGCTGAATCAATCAAGTGAAAGAAAGGATATTAGAGATTGAAGATCAACTTAATGAAATAAAGCATGAAGACAGCTTAGAGAAAAAAAGAATTAAAAGGAATGAACAAAGCCTCCAAAAAATATCAGACTATATGAAAAGACCAAACCTACAATTGATTGATGTACCTGAAAGTGACACAGAGTATGAAACCAAGTTGGAAAACACTCTTGAGGATATTATCCAGGAGAACTTCCCCAAAATAGCAAGATAGGCAAACATTCAAATTCAGGAAATACAGAGAACACCACTAAGATACTCCTCGAGAACAGCAACCCCAAGACACATAATCGTCAGATTCTCTAAGTTTGAAATGAAGGAAAAAATGTTAAGGGCAGCCAGAGAGAAAGGTCAGGTTACCTACAAAGGGAAGCATATCAGACTAACAGCGGATCTCTGCAGAAACCCTACAAGCCAGAAGAGATTGGAGGCCAATGTTCAATATTCTTAAAGATTTTTCAACCCAGAATTTCATATCCAGCCAAACTAAGCTTCATAAGTGAAGGAGAAATAATTCTTTACAGACAAGCAAATGCTGAGAGATTTTGTCACCACCAGGCCTGCCATACAAGAGCTCCTGAAGGAAGCACTAAATGTGGAAAGGAAAAACTGTACCAGTAACTGCAAAAACATAACAAAATATAAAGACCAATGATACTATGAAAAAACTGCATCAACTAATGTGCAAAATAACCAGTGACCATCATGATGACAGGATCAAATTCACACCTAACAATATTAACCTTAAATGTAAATGGGCTAAATGCCCTAATTAAAAGACTGACTGGATAAAGAGTCAAGACCCATCAGTGTGCTGTATTCAGGAGAATCATCTAACGTGCAGAGACACACATAGGTTTAAAATAAAGGGATTGCAATCCTAGTCTCTGAAAAAACAGACTTTAAACCAACAACAATCAAAAAAGACAAAGAAGGGCATTACATAATGGTAAAGGGTTCAATGCAACAAGAAGAGCTAACTATCCTAAATATATATGTACCCAATGCAGGAGCACCCAGATTTATAAAGCAAGTTCTTGGAGATATACAAAAAGACTTTGACTCTCACACAATAACAGTGGGAGACTTTAACACCCCATTGTCAATATTAGATCAATGAGACAGAAAGTTATAAGGATATTCAGGACTTGAACTCAGCTCTGGACCAAGTGGATCTAATAGACATCTACAGAACTCTCCACCCCAAATCAACAGAATATACACTCTTCTCAGCATCACATAGCACTTACTCCAAAATCGACCACATAATTGGTCAGGATTAAGAAACTCATTCAAAACTACATAACTACATAGAAACTAAACAACCTGCTCCTGAATGACTATTGGGTAAATAATGAAATTAAGGCAGAAATAAATAAGTTCTTTGAAACCAATGAGAACAAAGACACAATGTACCAGAATCTCTGGCACCCAGCTAAAGCAGAGTTAAGAGGAAAATTTATAACACGAAATGCCCATATCAGAAAGCAGGAAAGATCTAAAAGTGATACCTTAACATCACAATTCAAAGAACTAGAGAAGCAAGAGCAAACAGATTCAAAAGCTAGCAGAAGACAAGAAATAACTAAGATCAGAGCAGAACTGAAGGAGATAGAGACTTGAAAAACCCTTCAAAAAAATCAATGAATCCAGAATCTGGTTTTTTGAAAAGATTACCAAAATAGGTATGCCGCTAATAAAGAAGAAAAGAGAGAAGAATCAAATAGACACAACAAAAAATGATAAAGGGGATATCACCACTGATCCCACAGAAATACAAACTACCATCAGAGAATACTATAAACACCTCTATGCAAATAAACTAGAAAATCTAGAAGAAATGGATAAGTTCCTGGAAACATACACCCTCCTAAGACTAACAAGGAAGACGTTGAATCACTGAATAGACCAAATAACAAGCTCTGAAATTGAGGCAGTAATTAATAGCCTACCAACCAAAAAAAAAAAACCTAGGACCAGACAGATTCACAGCCAAATTCTACCAGAGATACAAAGAGGAGCTGGTACCACTCCTTCTGAAATTATTCCAAACAATAGAAAAATAGGGACTCCACCTTAACTCATTTTATGAGGCCAGCATCATCCTGATACCAAAACCTGGCAGAGACACACACAAAAATTTTCTGGCCAATATCCCTGATGAACATTGATGCCAAATTCCTCAATAAAATACTGGCAAACCAAATCCAGCAGCACATCAAAAAGCTTATCCACCACGATCAAGTCGGCTTCATCCCTGGAATGCAAGTCCGGTTCAACATACACAAACCAATAAACATAATCAACCACATAAACGAAACCAATGACAGAACCATATAATTATCTCAACAGATGCAGAAAAGGCTTTCAATACAATTCAACACCCTTTCATGCTAAAAACACTCAATAAACTAGGTATTGATTTAATGTATCTCAAAATAATAAGAGCTATTTATGACAAACCCAGTGGCAGTATCATACTGACTGGGCAAAAGCTGGAAGCATTCCCTTTGAAAACTGACATAAGACAAGGATGCCCTCTCTCACCAATCCTATTCAACATAGTATTGGAAGTTCTGGCCAGGGCAATCAGCGAAGAGAAAGAAATAAAGGGTATTCAAATAGGAAGAGAGGAAGTCAAATTGTATCTGTTTGCAGATGACATGATTGTATATTAAGAAAACCCCATCATCTCAGCCCAAAAACTCCTTAAGCTGATAGGCAACTTGAGCAAACGTTCAGGATACAAAATCAATGTGCAGAAATCACAAGCATTCCTATACACCAATAATAGACAAATAGCCAAATCATAAGTGAACTCCCATTCACAACTGCTACAAAGTAAATAAAATATCTAGGAATACAACTTACAAGGGATGTGAAGGACTTCTGCAAGGAGAACTACAAACCGCTACTCAAGGAAATCAGAGTGGACACAAACAAATGGAGAAACATTCCATGCTCATCAATAGGAAGAATCAATATCATGAAAATGGCCATACTGCTGGAAGTAATTTTTTGATTCAATGTTATTCCCATCAAACTACCACTGACTTTCTTCACAGAACTAGAAAAAAGTACTTTAAATTTCATATGAAACCAAAATGGTGCTGGGGAAACTGTCTAGCCATATGCAGAAAACTGAAACTGGACCCTTTCCTTACACCTTATACAAAAATTAACTCAAGATGGATTAAAGACTTAAATGTAAAACCTAAAACCATAAAAACCTTAGAAGAAAACATAGGCAGTGCCATTCAGGAGATAGGCATGGGCAAAGACTTCATGACTAAAACACCAAAAACAATTGCAACAAAAGTCAAAATTGACAAATGGAATCTAAGTAAACTAAAGACCTTCTGCACAGCAAAAGAAACTATCATCAGAGTGAATAGGCAAACTACAGAATGAGAGAACGTTTTTGCAATCTATCCATCTGACAAAGGGCTAATATCCAGAATCTACAAAGAACTTAAACAAATTTACAAGAGAAAAACAACCCCATCAAAAAGTGGGCAAAGGATATGAACAGACACTTCTCAAAAGAAAACACTTATACGGCCAACAAACATATGAAAAAAAGCTCATCATCACTAGTCATTAGATAAATGCAAATCAAAACCACAGTGAGATACCATCTCATGCCAGCTAGAATGGTGATCATTAACAAGTCAGGAAACAACGGAGGCTGGAGAGGATATGGAGAAATAGGAATGCTTTTACACTGTTGGTGGGAGTGTAAATTAGTTCAACCACTGTGGAAGACAGTGTGGCAATTCCTCAAGGATCTAGAACCAGAAATATCATTTGACCCAGCAATCCCATTACTGGATATATACCCAAAGGATTATAAATCATTCTACTCTAAAGACACATACATATGTATGTTTATTGTGGCACTATTCACAATAGCAAAAACTTGGAACCAACCCAAATGCCCATCAATGATAGGCTGGATAAAGAAAACGTGGTACATATACACTATGGAATACTATTCAGCCATAAAAAAGGATGAGTTCATGTCCTTTGTAGGGACATGAGTGAAGCTGGAAACCACTATTCTTAGCAAATTAACCCAGGAACAGAAAACCAAACACTGCATGTTCTCACTCATAAGGGGAGTTGAACAGTGGGAACATATGGACACAGGGAGGGGAACATCACACACCAGGGCCTATTGCAGGGTGGTGAGCAAGGGGAGGGAGAGTATTAGAACAAATACCTAATGCATGCAGGGCTTAAAACCTAAATGACGGGTTGATGGGTGCAGCAAACCACCATGGCACATGTATACCTGTGTAATAAATCTGCATGTTCTGCACATGTATCCCAGAACTTAAAGTATAATAACAATCATAATATTAAGAAAAACAAGTCTCAATGACTGGCATCAAAGACTATCCCAACAAGCCTCCTTAATTTAGTCAGATGGTGGAGCAACTTATGCCCTAGGGCATTGTTGAAAACAATGGCTCAATTATTGGAGGCTAACAGCTGAGTGTGGTACCAATATAGGCAGACCAGTTAGAAGCTCAACAGAAATAATAAAGAAAAGACAGTTAAAACAAAACTAACTAAAGCCACTTTTATCCATGGAAGTTGGGGGTGGATAGGATGACTGTGCACATACCCAGAGCTGTGACCTCTGAGGTGCAGCATCAGAGGATGCACACTATAGAGTGATAGACTTCACTGAAATATTAAGTCACTAAATAAATAAACAAGCAAAAATAACAAAAACTACAACCCCCTGGTTGGGAGAAAATAAATCAGTATCCAGAGTTGCAGCAGTGAATTATTTGCATGTCCACAGTAAAAACTAAAAAGCTCACAAGACATGAAAACACACAGGAGACCATGACTTATAGATGGAGGAGAAATTAGGCAGCAGAAACTGACTTTGAGAAGGCCCAGATGTCACATTTGACCCACAAAGACTTTAAACTAGCTAAAATGAATATATTTTGAGAACAAATAGAAGCATGCTTAAAGAAACAAAGAAAGGCCTGATGACAATTCCTCATAACATAGATAGTATCAATAAAATCATAGAAATTATAAAAAGGAACCGAATAGATATTGTAGAGTTGAATAGTACAATAACTAAAATGAAAAACTCTCTAAGGGGACTCAACACAAAATTTAAGCTAGCAAAGAGTCAGTAAATTTGAAGATAAATCAATAGAGATTAAGCAATTTGAAGAACAGAGAGAAAAAAGAATTTACAAAATGAACAGAGCCTCAGAGAAAGGTAATATACCGTTAAACACACCAACATATGTGTAATGTAAATAGCATAAGAAGGCAAGAGAGAAAAAAGAGAAATAATATTTGAAAAGAAATGAATAAAATCTTCAGAAATTTGATAGAAAACATAAATCTACACATCCAAAAATTCAGTCAACTGCAAGCATGATAAATGCAAAGATTTACCTCCAGAGCTATCATAGTGAAAATGCTGAGACAAAGAGAAAATTTTGAAAGCATTAGGAGAATATTGCTCATTGAGCAAAAGGAAAAGCAATGAAATTAACAGCAGACTTTTAAACAGAAGTCATAGAGGCCAGGAAGCAGTGGGATAACATCTACAAAGTTATAAATAGAAAAAAAAAAAACCTGCCAACTAACAATTTTATATCCAGCAACAGTACATTTTTTAAATGGAGGAGGTAAAATTAAGACATTGTTAGATAAACCAAAATGGAAATAATTTGTTTTCCGTAGAAACGCCTTGCAGGAAATTCCACAGAAAGTTCTTCAGGATGAAAGGGAGTGACACAAAATCTACATACAAAATAAAGAATATCAATAAAGGTAATTGTGTAATTACTAAAGACAGTATAATTGCATATTTTTTCTTTCCTTTATTAAACGATTTAAAAGGCAATTATATAAAATAAGAATTATACAATTTGTGGACCTATAAAATATAGAAATGTAACATATGTAACAATAACAACACAAAGGACCAGGTGGGCACAAATTTGTATTGGAGCAAAGAAAAGACATTAGATGTTATAACTACAAAATGATGTTAAGGAAAGCAGAAAGAGTAAGTATATGGTAATTATAACAAGCTCAATAAATATATACTTCTTTTGTTTTCTCGGCCTATTTAAAAGACATGAAATCATATAAAGTAATAATTATAATAGTGTATGATTGTATTTGTAACCAAAATAAACATAATATATACAATAATAGCAAAAAAAAGAGAAAGAGGAGAAAATACAGCTATGTAAGAGGAGCATCACTGAAGAAGGCTAGATGTTGGGCTTACTAAACATTTTGTTACCTTTTTAAAATATGTTAAAAGAACAAAAAGAAACAATGCCAAATGAACTAAAAGTAAAGTATGAGAAAGGAAAATAAACAAATGCAAACTCTCGATTTAAAAATACAATAACTCAAACAAAAACACACTAGAGGATAGAGAGGCACAATAGCATGTTTTAGTTGGCAAACTTGAAGATAGGGCAAAAGAATCAGCAAACTTGAACAGGTCAACTGAGACTATCTAGTCTGAGAAACAGAAGAAGGATGAAGACATAAAAGAGCCTCAGAGACCTGTGGTACACCATCAACTATACCAAGATATGCATAATGAAAGTTCTCAAAGAAAAGGTGAAAGGGGGATAAAATTAATACTTGAAGAAATAATGGCCAAAACCCCTAGTTTCAGTGAAAAGCATTAGTATTTACATCCAATAAGCACAACACACTCTAGGTAGAATTAATTTTAACAGATTTACACTCTGCTGTATCATATCCAAATTATTAAAAGATAAAGAAGTCTTGAAAGAGCAAGAAAAGCATGCATCACAGGTGATCCTCAATAATATTAATAGTTGATTTCTCATTCAGAGACTATGGAGGCCAAGAGGAGGTGGGACAATATGTACAAAGCACTAAACAGTCTGGGCACAGTGGCTCATGTCGGTAATCCCAGCACTTCAGGAGGCCAAGGAGGGCAGATCACTTGCAGTGAGGAGTCCGAGACCAGCCTGACCAACATAGTGAAACCCCATCTCTACTAAAAATACAGAAATTAGCTGGGCATGGTAGTGTTAGCCTGTAATCCCAGCTACTCGGGAGGCTGAGGCAGGAGAATTGCTTGAACCTGGGAGGTGGAGGTTGCAGTGAGCTGAGATAACACCATCGCACTCCAGCCTGACTGACACAGCAAGACTCTGTCTCAAAAAAAAAAAAAAGCACTAAACAAAAAAGACTGTCAACCAACAATACTACATCCAGCAAAACTACTGTTCAACAATGAACAAGAAATTAAAACATTCCCACATAAACAAAAACTGATTTGTCACTAACCAACCTGCCCTATAATACAAAGTCCTCTACCTGAAATAAAAGAATATGATACATTAACTCAAATCTACACGAAGAAATCAAGAACACTGATAAAGACAAATACATAGGAAAACATAAAAACAGTTAAATGTATTTTTGTTTGTAAATCTTTTCTTCTTTTATGTGAGTTAAAATACAACTGTGTAAAGTAACTATAAATATATGTTGATGGGCATACAATGTATAAAGATATTATTTGTGTGACAATAATAGCACAAATCTTGCAGGTGAGAAGAGAATATAGCTACATAATAGCAAAATTTGTATATACTATGGAAATTAAGTTAGTAGTAATCTGAACTAGATTGTTATATGTTGACATGTTAATTGTAACCCCTAGGGAAATTACTAAGAGAATAACATGAAGAACATAGAAAAAGAAATAGCAAGAGAGTTAAGATGGCATTTTTGGAAGAAAATATGATTTCATAAAAGAAGACACTAATTGAGAGGTAGAGGAATAAAAATAACACAGTACCAGTAGAAAACAAAACAAGAAAATTTAAAAGAGTGGTAGAGATGAATCCTATCTTATCAATCATTACATTAAATGTGAATGAATTGAACAAGGCAGAGATGTGCAAAAAGCATTTCTAAGGAAAACCATGATCTAACTATAACCATGATCTAACTATATGCTATGTACGTGAGACAAACATTAGATTCAGACACACACAGGTTGAAAGTAAAAAGATGAAAAATGATATGCCATGTCAACAGTAAACAAAAGAGAGCTGATATACTAATATCAGACAAAATAGACTTTAAGACAATAATTGTCACTAGAGGCAATGAAGGACATTCTTTCATAATAAAAGTTTCAATCCATTAAGAAGGTATAGCAATATAAATTTGTATGCACCTAACAACACAACACCAAAAACTCAAAACAAAACTAACAGGATTGAAGGAAGAAACAGACCATTCAACATTAATATTTGGAGACTTCCCCAATATCTCACATAAAAATAATAGATATACATTTAATCTACATATTTCTCTCTAAGCACTGCTTTAGCTGAATTCCATACACATTAGCATGTTGTATTATACATCCATTCATCTCAGAGTATTTTTAAATGTCTCTTGGGATTTCTTCTTTGACACACTGATATTTAGTAGTATGTTCTCCACCTATTAAAATTTATTGAGACTTGTTTTATGACTTTGTATGTGATATATATTGCATGTGGAGAATGTTCCATGTGCCCTTGAGTAAACTGTGTATTTGTTGTTATTGTTTGGGGTGTTCTATAGACATCTGTTAGGCCTATTGAGTCCATAGTTTTGTTAAAGTATTTTTTATGAAATAGAGAAGTTCACAGACAGACATAAACTACCGAAAATGATTCAAAAAGAAACAGAAAATTTGATTACACCTACAGTAAGTAAAGAGATGGAATTTGTAATCAACAAATTTCCCACATAGGAAAGCCTAGGACCTTATGACTTTGTTGCTGAATTCTACCAAGCTTTTAAAAAGAGTGCCAAATCCTTCTCCAAAGCTTCCAAAAAAAAAATTCGAAGTGGATAAAACACTTTCAATTCATTCTTTGATGCCAATATTTTCTTGATATCAAAACCAAACAAAACATTTTGGGGAAAAAAAACTGCAGACCAAAATTCTTTATGAATATAGATGCAGAACTCAACAAAATATTGGCCAACCAAATCCAGCAACATATAAAAGACTGAAAAATTGCCCCAGATTGAAGGAACTAAGGAGACACAATGACTAAACATAATGGGGAATTATGGATTGAATCTTGGAACAGAAAAAGAACTTAATTTAAAAACTGGTAAAGTTAGGCAAGGCACAGTGGCTCACACCACTGTAATCCCAGCACTTAGGGAGGCCGAGGTCGGCAGATCACAAGGTCAAGAGTTTGAGGCCATCCTGGCTAACATGGTGAAACCCCATCTCTACGAAAAGTAAAAAAAAAAAAAAATTAGCCGGGCGCGGTGGCAGGCGCCCATAGTCCCAGCTACTCAGGAGGCTGAGGCAGGAGAATCACTTGAACCCAGGAGGCAGAGGTTGTAGTGAGCCGAGATTGCGCCACTGCACTCCAGTCTGGGCAATAGGGCGAGACTCTGTCTCAAAATAAATAAATAAATAAATAAAAACTGGTAAAGTGTGGATGAAGTCTCCAGTTAACAACATAGTACCAATGTTAGTATCATTTTGACAATTTTACTGTGCTTGTGTAGGCTGCCATCATTAGGGAAAGCTACGAAAACTAGGGAAAGGTGGATAGGAACTCTACCATCTATAGTATGTCTAAAATTATTTCAAAATAAAAATTTTTAACAGAAAACTCTCCCTAATCGAAATGTTTGTCAGAAGTAGAAGAGATAAATAAATTATTATAGCTACATTTTGATAAAAGAGAGAAGGTGTAAAGATACGGAGACAATACCAGGGTAGTTTCTGAGATGCTGTCCATGTTCTATTTCTTGTCTTGCATTGTGGTTGCACAGTTTTCAGTTATTCACTTTGTGAGAGTTCATCAAGAAGTAATTCAACTGCACTGTTACATTTCAGACATAGCACTGGCTTCTAAATTCAAATGGTTCTATTAAAATCAAGATTCATGAATCAGGTTTAAATCTAAGGCCAACAGCGTTAACTGTATCAGAGAATGGTCTGATGCCTAAACGAAAATGTTATTACAATGTAGCATTTGATTAATGAAAACACAGCCCCCGTAAAGGGGTAAATCTCGAAAACATCCACTAGAGACCAATAGTTTGTGTTGTTTCTCTTGAGTTTTCTACAGGGACAGTGATAATATCTATAAATAACAATACTTTCTTTTCTAAAGTTAAATTTTGTTTTACCAGTTCCATTTAATTTCTTCTAGTTCCAAAAAAGTGTTAAATAATTTGGAAAGCATAGGTATTTCAATGACTTCAGCTCTACTTAACAGAAACCCCAAATACACAGGGCTTAAATAAATCAGATTAATTACTTCATTTCATATAACCCTAAAATAGAGTTATTTCAGGACTGGTAAATGTATCTCCACAACATTATTAAATGATCCAGATTCTTTCTATCTTTTCTCTTGGCCATCCTCAGGAGGTTGCTCACTCCTCATGGTTGCAAGAAGGCTGCTGTAGCTTCCGTTTCTGTATTCTCAGTGAAAACATAATAAAACCATAACACAGTGACTTTTATGCATCATTTATGCCCATTTTCCCAGAAGCCCCACAACAGACATCTCACATTTTATTTTTATAATTTTATTGTACATTCTTTTCTAAGGCAACCTTCACTTAAGCAAACAGAACATTACCAGGACTGGCTTCGACTTATCAAGATGCATCCTCTGGGACTAAAGAGGGGCCCAGTATCCAATGGAGCACATAGACACACAGTGCCTGAATCATATTGAGGTTCTATTAGCAGAAGGAAGAGGAAATAATTCTTAAGTAGGAATTCACCAGCTGTTAGAAACAGCATCATTTTATTATTCTTTACTGTAATAATACATTATTTACAGGGGATTCAGTGTTCCCCATGAGGAATGATGCAGCTGTTGGTTGAGATACTCTTTAGAATACTAAGGAAGTACCATTCTATTTCTAGTATTCTGAGAATTTGTATTGGCAACAATATGTATGTAGTACTTAGTCAAATCCTTTGTTTTGTGTTAGTTTCTGTTTCTGTCTTTGCTTTTTTACTTTGGTTGGGGTAGAGTTGGCAATTGGCCTACAGGCTAATCTTTAGCTTATTGACATGCTTTGTTTCATTAAGAAACTTTCTAATGTCTAATGTTGCATCCTCTTTATTTTCTCAAAATATACCTTCTTCGGGCATGGAAATATTTGGTTTTTAATATAATTCCAGATTTTACCTAAAATTTTCCTTCAAACAAGGATCTGAATTGATTTAACATATACATTTACAAAACAGGTTTTATGTAATGGTTTTATGGAATGGTTATAATAATCATAAAATGATTTGAAAGCTTTCTATTTTTCATTTATTCAATGAAATTTTTTTAAAAATTCTTTTCTGTATCATTAGGTCCTAGAACCTTTCTAGATCTTGGTTCTTGGTTTAAGTTTTGTAATTTAGGAAAACAGATAAGTTTTATAAATTTTTTTCTAGAAAATCATGAAATGACAAAAACATAAAGTAGCTTAAAGGCATACAAAGTATCATCTTGTATTTTTTCTCTCAGTGGTTATTCATTTCTAATTTTAAGTATTTACATTATATTATCTTTAGATTTCCCAAAGGGTTTTCTATTTTATTAAAATTTTTTAAAAACCAGCTCTTGGATATATTTGCTAAATCATTAACTATCAGCTTTCATTTTTGATATTTTTTTTCTTATTTTTCTTTGAGTTTCTTTGCTATGCATACTCAGTTTCTATGACTGAATATTTTATTTACATACTTACATTATTCTAGCATAATGTTGCCACTCAAGTATCTGAAGTGGTGTGTAAAAAATTATTTGGCCACCTGTTATAGTGATGTTTTAATAACAGTATGATTACTTCTAAAATACTCTAGAATTAAACATGTTACCTTATTGCTCTTTACTAATCATACAATTTTAAGCAATAAAGAAATATGAAATAAAAAATACACTTTCTACTGTACCTTTCCTCAAACCAGCTTTCTTTCCAATGTTACCAACTGCTAATAGTCCCTTTATTGTTTTAAACATTTTTTACTTACATTAATATGCATTACATTTTTAAAAGGCTGTAAATGTTCATTCTTATGTTCATATCATTGCCTGCATGTACAAATATTTCTTTATAATAGATTTCAGTAAGTGGGTTTCCTGGATCAAGGTGTATATACATGTTTAGTTTTGATAAGAATTCTCTAATTGCTCTCCACAAAAGGCTGTATTAGTCCACACAACAATAGTATGTATCCATGCCCATTTTCCTACGTCATGGCCAACCTTGATATATAACCAACATTTTAATTTATAATTTGATCACCATGGTTTTTAGCAGATAAGTTTTAATTTCTAAAAGCTTGTTTTTTTTATGTTGTTGGTAGTGGTTGTTTAGTCTTTTACTATTGTTTCAAAATTTTCTTGCAACAGTTCAATACAAGAATGTAAACAATAAAAAATATCTTTTTCAAAATGTATTGAGATTTCCTCTGCAGCTTCTATTGGTAAAATTTGCCATGAGTGCCTAAAAAGTGAAGCATTTTCTTTGAAAAATACACACTTTAAAATATGTTCAACATGAATATAATATTATTATATTGTTTGAGTTATCATATCTGGATTTTGTATCTAGCTACTATTCTTTCAAAACTAAAAAGTTGTTTAAAGTTTTAATTACTATGCAAATGTATTATAGCTTTCATTTAGTTAGAATGTCTGTATATTCCTGAAGTTAAATTATAGAATCCTAGTCTAAGAAAACACATCAACGTACTTAGAGTTCACATATAAATGATACTGTATATATTTCTAAGCAAAAAGTCCAGGCTTCTGGCTTCCTCCCTTCAACCCAGATTTGGAGATGCCAATGGCAACTCACAGAAAGTATTAATGAAAATCCTAGGGAGTGACAGAGGTGAATCAGCCCCAGTATGTGGGAAACAGTTTCCAGTAGGAGAACTCCAGGGCAGGCGTGCATTTGTGGCCTGGCCTAGGGAGAGTTTTCTAGTAGTGCCCTTTTCTTTAATTGCTTGTACCTTTGCTCCATTGGACAGCCAATAGCAATAAATATTTCAATGATCCAGAACATTTTTCTGCATTCCCTGAACAAGCAATAACCTTAAAATGTGTCTACTTTTGGATTAAAACACAACTTGGATCAGAGGCACTGGGGAATTTTCTCAGCAGCCAAGAGATGCCTGGGGAGGTAGAGAGGCATGGATTACAAGGGAGAGGCTCCCTGTTCTGAAGCACTGCTCCCTCCAGTCTCACTGGAGCAAGTGAAAGCTTAAAGCCCAGGCTTTCATCAATTCCCATAAAGTTGACAAAACTAGTCAATACAGCTAATGATGACAGAGGATAAAATTTCAGTTACTGTGAAATCAATAGTTTTGAGGACTTAAAATGAAAGCAAAATAACAAATTGAGGGAGCTCTACAAAAGGAGACAGACCTAATGAAAAAGAAAGAAGAATTTAAAATATTCATAGATGGAAGAGAACATTTGGAACATGAGGTAGGAAAAAGCAGCTATGAAGAAAAATCAATTGGAGGTATTTGGGATAAGAGATATAGTTGTCGAATAATCTCAATGGATAGATACATTTGGTGAGGAAGGGGTTAGGTCAAAGAATATGTCCAGAAGGGCTCAGGAAAGGATAAGTGAGAAAGGAAAGGTAACAAACAGGGAAGAAGACAGGAGACATTCAACATCTACCCCTAGGAGTCCCAGGAAAAAAATGTAAACAGAGAGGGGGAAAAATTTGAGATTATAATGGCAATTTTACAAACAGTAAATGTTGTCATAATATTTTGGAATAGCAGGGCTCAGAAAGTGTCACATAGGGTAGAAAAGTACCCTAGATGCATTTTAGTAAAATTTAAGAATACCATAGACAAAGAAAAACTACAACAGATTCTAGAACGAAAAATCAGATTCTCTCTAAGGAGTAAACATTGGATTGGCATTAAATAGCTTAACAGCAACACTGACTTAAGAAGATAATCGAATATTATTTTGAAAGGGCTGAAGAAATTAAATTTTAATAAAGAATTTCATATATACCTCAATTTGCACTTAAGATAAAAGAGGATTAAAGACATTCTCAGGCTAAAGGGTCTCAAATAGTATTACAACACAATCTCCTTTGAAAGAATTTTTAGATATTGTACCTCAGGAAGAAGAAAAACAAATGCAGAAGGCAGTAAGATATAGAGGAAAGACAGATGGATGAACTTGTCAAAATAGGCAAAAATTTGTAAAAATTTAATCCATATAATCTGGTATTAAAACTCTAGAAAATACTTACTTGACTGGAAACTGGAGGCAGTATTCATGGCACCAGTGGAAGATGAGAACATGCCAACTAACTGGCTTGCTGGCCCAGGGTAATATATAGATGTATCTTAGCTTTAGTGTTGCTAAATAATAAATAAGCATGCATTTGAGTGTTAATGAATTAGAGGTAACCACCAGGAGAATAAAATAGAATGCAGAACTTTAAGACAAGTAAAGAAAAATTTCCTCTACCCACTGGAAAATAGAGAATGTATAGTAAGAAAGCATAAGAAATAGAAAACAAAGTAAAATGGTAGGAATAAGTCCTAGTGTAGCAATAATCACAACAATAACAAAATAGTTTATTTACAGCCCACTATATTCTAGAAACGAATTAGGGTGACTTTAAAAGAAATACTATATCAGCAAGATAAACTAAATCTAAAATACAAGAGAAAGTAAAGCTATGATAGGAAGATTCAGTCATAAGTAAAGTATATACACCTAATGCTGGCTTCAAATAATGCCTCAAATACCAAAAGATTGATAATGCATACCTATTAGAGCAAGTTTATAAATTCAAATACATGATATTACTACTTTCTTTTGAGATGTCACCTCTCAGAATCTTGTCTAATTGGTCTGTGACTCCAACCTCACCTGTCACTCTCCTGTCAACCACTAGAATTGTACAGTATTAACTTCACATGCTAACACCAAAATATTAGTCAGGATAGTTAGTTACCTAATTAAAAACATTTTCCCTCTGTTCCCTTTAAACTGATTTAAATCTGCCTCTCTGAAATACCAATATTGTTCTACAGCTTTTGTCATAATGACATTTTCCTTTAAAGACATATTCTCGTATAGCACCAAAGAAGAGAATTTCCCATTTCTAAAAGGTTATTTCATATTTTCCTTAATCATAGATGCATGAGATAGTATCACAGCAAAACCTCATTCAATACATGTATTGTAACAAGTTAGACCACAAGTTAGACATTCTAATTGTATGACTAAACAAGCCATTTTCTGAACGTATTATTCCCTCATTAATAGAGGTTAGGATAAATGATCTTTAAAATATCCCACCGTTTTCATATTTTATATTTCCCTTCTATGTTGATTTTGTTATAATTCATTCATGGAATAATTTAACATATATTACTTTTTATTTCTATAAAGTGATATTTATTGTAGAAACAAAGAGCTAAAGTGTGAAGAAAAAATCACCCGTAAATCTGATCATTTTTGTCTATTAACATTGCTTTATTTATATGGCACTTTGCTTATGGTTTTATATCAGTGACATCATGTTTACATGAAATCTTGTGTCATATTTCTATTGCTTAATATTAAAAAATTAGAATTTGCATGTTACTAAATTTGCTACCATATTTACACAGTTATAAATGTTGCCATGCATATTGCTCTCTATAACCATGTGTGTTTGGGAAGTTTTATCTTAATATAATTTCTGTGTCAATGATACAAATAATGTTCTAGTTAGGTAACATTTCTCAAGCGCTTACTAATGTATCAGACATTGTTCTAAGTGCTTCACAGATATTAACTCATTTATCCTTACATCAATTTGTTGAACAAGGTCTTATTATTATCTATCCTCTCTCGAGGCAGATTTTGAGGCACATAGGAGAGGTCAAATAATTTCCTCATGGCTAGACAGTAAGCAGAGTTAGAGTTCAAATCCAGTTTCCGAGGATGGAAACATCACAGGAGCACCTCTGAACAAATACACTCATCCCCTCAGACTGAGCTTTAGTGCCAGTTTTTTCAAGATGATGCACAGGACATGCTGTGATATCAATTTGCTATTAAAATGGTAGTGTGGTACTTTTATGGCATAGAAAGAACTGGACTACTTCAGTGTCTACATGACTTCTTTAGGTAAAAGGGCACACATCAGTGTCTAAAGGTTTTCTTTTTTTTTTTTTTTTTTGAGACAGAGTATTGCTCTGTCACCAGGCTGGAGTGCAGTGGCGCAATCTCGGATCACTGCAACCTCCGACTCCCTGGTTCAAGTGACTCTCCTGCCTCAGCCTCCCGAGTAGCTGGGATTACAGGCACACACCACCATACCCAGCTAATTTTTGTATTTTTAGAAGAGACGGTGTTTCACCATGTTGGCCAGGATGGTCTCGATCTCCTGACCTCAGGTGATCCGCCCGCCTCGGCCTCCCAAAGTGCTGGGATTACAGGCGTGAGCCACCATGCCCGGCCTAAAGGTCTTCTTTAGATAAAAGGTCACACGTGGAGCATTTCCTTTTAGAAGCAGTTTTCTCAGTCTGTGAGTTATCTAAAGGTGTTGAAGAAGTCCAAAATTCATATGCCTACAACCCTCTGTGTGATGGATAAGAAAACTTATAAGGATCACAAGAAACACTCTAGATCTCAATGCACACATTAGTTCTGTAGCAAATACAAATTTGTAAAAGATGTATTTGTTTATGTTTTTGGCTTTCTTTGTTAATATGTTATTTTTAATAACCTGAAATCACAAGTTATTTAAATATAAACTACTCTCCTAAAGAAATGAACATTAACTGCCATGGAAAGTATTCCTCGCTTCCTCCTTAATTCCCCTGTGCATGAGTGACATGGCCAGTGGGTAGGCTTGGGAAGCATTGAAGTTCGCCATGGACCCAGTAGCACCAAATGCAGCTCAGGTTCACTTAAGCAAAACTCCCTAGTATCATTTTTATAAGTAGGTTTAGGATTTAATTAGTCAAGTTTTCATCCACATTGCCTATTTTTCTACTGCACTCTGCCAAAAACACTCTTTGGCAGATGGTAAAATAATGAAATTGTTGGCTCCAAAATCTAAAATCTTGGAGATAATTAGAAGATTTGATACAGGTAACATTTATTAGTCATGAAGAGCTTGACAGCATGGAAAATTTTTCAACCCACACAATTTCCAAAGGGAGAAAAAATATCATTTTTTAAAAATACTGATCAAATTATGTTTCTGTGACAAGAAAGGAGAAATACATTTTATAAGGCCTAGCTGGACAACTTCTTCATTCAAGCACAGCCTACACAGAGAAGGAAGGAAAGTCTTTATAAAGTCCATTCCATTACTGAGCCACGAAGGCAAAAACAAACAATGTTTGAAAATTTCTCTCTGTTCTGGTTAAATCATTCACCAGTTAGAAATGAATACCAAGAATAATCTTGGAAATCATTTAAAGTAGCGACAAGTGAATAAAAATGTCTTCAAATTAACAACTTTCCTCCTTTCTTAGCATAAGCATCATTCTTGGGCTGGGAAGGAACCCTGTGCAGGGCATTTGCTGGTTGTAGCAGCTTACAGTTTTAAGATGTAACCATTTTAGCTATTTAAAGCAAGAAGGCAGGAAGGCAGGCAGAAAGAGGCATTTTGTGTGTGTGTGTGTGTGTGTGTGTGTGTGTGTGTGTGTGTGTGTGTGTGTGTGTTTCTATTTTTCCAGTTGAAATATAATGATCTTTAAAAGAGAGAATTTCAAAAGAGAATGGCTGGCTCTATAGATGTTATCAAAGATTGGGATTAATTCTAATGGATTATGAAAATGGAATGATAAACTGGCAAAGAATGAAATACAACTATAAGGACTAGGAAAGAATATTTTTCAAAGAAGATTTGTTAACCAGACACTTCTGGAAACAGGGACAGTTAAACTGTAAAACCAGACATTATTGTAGATATCTGATACAATTTTAAAACAACAATAATAGATAGTTTTCAAGTAAACATGACCTAGAAGGTGGTGAGAAACAATTCAAGTAAACATGACCTAGAAGGTGGTGAGAAACAATTCATCAGGAGCATAAATCATGATAGAATCTGATCGTCATAATAGCTGACGTTTATCGGGCCAGTCATATGTGCAGACACTGTTCAAAGTACTTTATACACATGAACTCATAGATTACCTACAGTGTTTCGGTGAGGTAGTTTTCAAGGCTTCGGTAGATTGAATTGCTTGACTAAGGTTGCAGAACTGTTAACAGTATAACTGGAAACTGAACTCAGGAAAAATGATTTCAGAATCCATGGTTTTAACCTCTATGCAGTATGACCTTATCCTAATACCAGAATGATAAGGTAAATTTAAAATTTATCTCTAGACTGTTGGCACAATCTTTTATGTAGTAGTGAGACCATTATGAAGGTATATATGTTCTATAATAATGAAAGGGTATGCCTTGTTCAAAGGAAATTGATCTTAGAGCAAGATGTAACAGTATTTCATGTAAAGAAGGTGTATATCATGTGACCAAAAGAAGAAAGAAAGGAAGGAAAGGAATAAAATATCTGTGGTCACAACATAGAAGAAATACACAAACATGCTAAAGGGTACTTTTGAAAGCAAGAAAAGATAATGATTTGATTGTAAGAATATTGTAGGCTTTCAGATAATATTCCAGATATCTCAGATGATATCCATGGTTAACATTTTGGTACTTTGTATGTATGTGTGTATAAAGAAATATACATATATGAATTCAATAAATATTTATTGAGTTCCTACTGCCAGACACTGCTGGGTTTTCTGTGTTTAGAGTGAAGAACAAGCCTGTTTTCACACTTATGGGAGAAATATAAAATTGTAAATGTATTCGTTACTAATAACATAGGTTATAAAGAAAAATTTATCATGATGAAAGAAGGAATCAAGGAGCTATTTTATTTGAATGCTGAGGAAAGGTCTTATTGAACTCAAATAAAGAGGGGGAGGTGGGTGAGAAAGAGGTAAGCAGGAGGAGGAGGTAGGGGAGGAGAGGGGGTTCATGATGGTCTGGAAAGAAAATTCTAAGCAAAAGCAGCAGCAGGGTAAAAAAACCTGGCGAAAGAACATACTCTGGTTGTTTAAGAATAGCAGGAAAGTCAGTGGAGCTGGAGAGGTTTCAGCAAGAGGTAAGGAAATTACCAAAAAATGAAATCAAAGAAACAGGCAGAACCTTGTCATGTTTATCAGTTTGGGCTTCTGGCTAAAGAGTGTGGGATGCTATTGTAAGGTTTTGAGCAGGAGAATGAAATGATTTGATTTCCACCTTAGAAATCTCATCCACATCACTATGCAAAAGAGCAAAATCAGGATAACCAGTTTGGAGGCTGTGGGAATATTTTAGACATGAGGTGATAGTATGAAGTCTGATATGCCAACTGGACTTCTATGTGAAGAATATCTTGTAGACTGTTGGAAAAACTGGTCAAAACTCAAAGGAGAGGCAGGACAGAAGATATACATTTGTGATGCCTCAATATATAGATAATATTTAAATCATGTGTCCCATAGAAATGAACATAGCTTTAAAAAAAGAAAGAAAGAAAGAAGTGTGAAGACCAATACCTGGAAATCCAATACTTACAGTTAGAGAAAGGAAGAAGAATATAGCAAGGGAGACTGAAAAGTAGTAGCTTGTGAGGTAGAAGAAGAATCCAGAGGCCACAGTGTCCTGAAAATCATGAGAAGAAAGTATTTTATGAATAAGGGAATTATCAATGCATTTGATTATAGATAGACAGAGATAGAAATTGAACTATAAATATGTTTGAGCTTTTTAAAACTGGAAATATAGTGAATAATATTTATTCATATTTTAAGTTCATTTTAATTTCTGTATAACATTCAAATCAGAAACCATTTTAAGAAAGACTATAAGAGGATAAGATACTATAAGGTCTAGAAAAATATGTTTTCGGTAAGCTACTTTGATTCCCTAAGTGAAAGTCATTAGATAAGGCTCTGTTATGCTCTTATGAATGCAATAATCAGTATGAACCACATCATAAGAGAGGAAATAATGAGTGGTTCCTCTTAGAATCAGTGTTTTTGGGGGTAATAGATTTTGTGATTACTCAAAATTAAACAATTTAAGTAAATTATCAGTGATTCTAGGGGACTTGGAGAGCCAGGCTGACTAAGGCTAAGAGGAGAGAAGAGGGAAAAAAGTGAATCCCCCCTTTTTTCAAAGCCTTGGATTGGTAGATGCTCATGTTTTGCCCACAAGAAGCTTCCACTTGTTGAGCTAGCTATAAGAAGGTGAAGAATATAGGAGAAAGGTATATGCCTACTGGGTTCATCCCCATGTGTCAAGCCTGTCCAAAATCTACAACCATAACTTCCATTATATCTCATTGGCCAGAACTTAGTCATGTGGCCGTCACTCTCTGAAAGTTAAAGGGGTTAGTTTTTGTTTATTTATTTGTTTGTCTTTAAGCTGAGAATACTGTTGCTCTCAACGAAAATAATATTCTATAGTAGGGAAAGACAGGACAATAACTAATGTGTGAATAAATAGAAGTCTCTGGATAGGAACCTGAAGATACACTTATGCTTCTTTTTCAGTCCTCATTTCTCATCAGATTTCTTCCTCCAACTATAACACAATTCTATATTTGTATTTAATTTATTGTGTTTTATTCTCTAGGTCTTTACTCATATTAAATTTACTCTGCCAAGAACACTTTTCTCCTTTCTCTTTCATGTGGCTTAATTCTTCCAGTTTTTCCACTCTCAGCTTAAATGTTACTTCCTAAAATCTGCATTGCCTTTGTTGTCCTCATTAGCATTAGCATGATGAATATTATTATTATTAGTTTTGCTAAACCCTGAGGACAGATTGCCTCTGTCTATTAACCATTGGCTAGTAGTTTCTCATAGAATACCTCGCTTAGTCTATACTCTCAAGGAAGAAGGCAGAGTCCAATGCAGGTGGCTAAATTCCAGCTCATGTTTTCCTCTTTTGAGGCTCCTATCTGGAAGGTGTAGGGTCCATTCTTTACCTGATTTTGGACCATTGTTTCTTCTCCATTTATTTTGGTTGTTTTTAGAGAGGCAATTATTATCCATAGATTGAATCTTCATTCTCTGACCAACGCTAATGAGAGTGCGGTTTAGGTTCCTCAGTGGTCATGTTGTACAGCTGCTCTGAGCCTTGCCATTGTTTGCTCCTGAAAATGCAATCACTTGAATTCTTATCAGATCTTAGTTACAAGGTAGCAAACAAACCGACTGCTCTGCTCGTGCTGAAAGAATTCAGGAAGTCTTTGTGTAGAATCTGATTTATAATCCTTATAAAATAAAGTACCATTCCAGAGTTACTAGTGCCATCACTCAGGTCTTGCTGCTCACCAGTGTGAAATTAGAATAGTTATCCAGGACTTCAGGAAGGTGACTGACAAGAGATACCCGGAGTTTGTTGCCCCAACAAGAAAGGATCAAGACAATAAATAAATAGCTAAGATTTGACTGGAGTATTGAAGGGAGAGCACTGGAGTGCACTGGAAAGATGGAGACACACCAATGATGATTGGAAGTCCAGAAGAGCAGCATGGAGGCACTGGGCCTCTTCTGGCCTCCTGGCCCAGATCAAATCTGATAGGAGTCAGGAAGGATTTTTTGTGTGTGGAGAAAAAAAAAATGCCAGCCCCCACTGCCACCACAAACACTTACAGTCCTTCTACAGGAGAATCCCAAGTCCTCACAAGCTCTGAATCCAGTTTCCCGGAATCTGAGCTTCCAGGAATTCGTGCAGATGCATTGCCTCAGACTAGGAGCATGAGGTGTGCACTCTGTACTCCCCACCTGCCTTCTGAGAGCCAAGCTGCAGCATGACATCATCTTGAGAACAGAGTCACCTCTGGAGTTCACCCTGCTTTGGCGGCCAGAAGCCACTGCATCCTCTCGAGTACTGGGAGTCCAACTTTATAGTATCAAGCCCACATGGGTGGCTGAATGCCACAACCCCAGCTGCAAGGAGCCTAGGCTAAGGATCACCTATGACTTTGTGTACAGCAGGGATATCAACCCCTGCTGCTACACTTTCAAGCAGAGAAACCATCTGTCAGTTCTCCACAGATTGAATCCACCCTTGAGCTGGCCAAACTGCTGCATGCCCTCCACAGGAGAGGCCCTGAGCCTCTGAGCAGCTGATACACCCCTAGAGTGGCGGAGTGGTTGCCCATCCATGCTCGGGATCAAGAAACAGCCCCACATCATTCCCTTTATTCCTACAAACATGCCCCTAGCTGGCCCAGTGGTCCTGGGACCCCAATAAGGACCTGAGAAATAGTCCCACAGGCCAGGTCTGGAAGGCATTCCCCCAGGCTGGCCAGGAGCTGGTAGCTCATGGACCAAACCCGAGAAAGAGCCGCATGGGCCACCTTTGGTGGGTATGTGCCAAACCAACTAAACAGCCTTCCACCCACATCTTGGGCATGAGAAACAGCTCTGCAGGTTGCCTCTGGCAGACACACCCCCAGGCCAGCTGAGTAGCTGTGTACCTACATCTCAGGCCTGAGAAACAGCCCTGTAGGCCACCCCAACAGAAACACCCTCACACCAACCATGCAGCCATGTCACAGGCCTGAGAAAAAATTCTGTGGGTTTCCATTGGCAGACATACCCGCAGGCCAGCTGAGCAGCTGAGCACCTGCATACCAAGCCTGAGAAATAGTCCCACGGGTTACCCTTGATGGTAAACATGCCCCTAAACCAGTTGAGCAGCCTTGCACCCACATTCCTGATCTGATAAATAGCATCATGGGCCCACTACCCCACCCACCAGACACATCCCCAAGCCAACCATGCAGCCTTGAGCCTACATCCCAGGCCTAAGGAGCAGCCCTGTGGGCCACCCCAGCAGACATGCACACAGGCCAGCCAAGAACTTGTGAGACTGAAAACTTGTGAAGTTTCAGAGAGAGATGGACATCTGGGTCCGGGAAGCTCAAAGAATCCCACATAGATTCAATCCAAACAGAT
This sequence comes from Macaca nemestrina, assembly GCF_043159975.1. Lineage (NCBI taxonomy): Eukaryota > Metazoa > Chordata > Mammalia > Primates > Cercopithecidae > Macaca > Macaca nemestrina. The sequence goes on along the minus strand of NC_092129.1, from coordinate 164,795,693 downwards.
CCTCTTTAAGACACATTATATACAGTCAAATTGTTGAAAGTCAAAGGCAAAGAAAGAATTCTAAAAGCTGCAAGAAGAAAGTGTCAAGTCACATATAAGGAAATTTCCAGTAGACTAACAATGAATTTTTCAGCAGAAACCTTACAGGCCTGGAGAAAATGGGATAATACATTGAAAATACTGAAAGAAAAATATGTCATCCAAGAAGAGTATACACAGCGAAGCTAACCTTAAGAAATGAAGGAGAAATGAAATATTTCACAGACAAGCTATACCTAAGGGAATTCATCACCACTATATCAGCCTTACAAGAAATCCTCAAGAGGACTGGATGTGAAAAGATGATAACCACCATTATAAGAACATGTGAAATTATAAAACTTACTGGTAGAGCTGATAATAAAGGAGAAAGAGAAAGAAATCAAACCTTATCACTACAGAATACCCCACCACAAAAATAAGCAATAAAAGAGAAAGTAAGGAAGAAATAATATACAAAACAACTGGAAATCAATTTTTAAAATGACAGGAGTAAGTCCTGACCTATCAATTATAACCTTGAATATAAACAGATTAAATTCTCCATTTAAAAGATATAGACTGGCTGAATGGATGAAAAAATGAGACCCGACAATATGCTGCCTATAAGAAACTCACCTTACCTGCAAAGACATATATAGACTGAGAGTGAAGAGATAGAAAAGGATATTGCATACAAAAGAAAACCAAAAGCAAGCAAGAGTAACTAAACTTATATTAGACAAAACAGGCTTCAAGTCAAACATACAAAGAAAAAAAGAAAAATAATGTACAACAACAAAGTGATCAATTCAGCAAGAGAATATAACAATTATATATGTGCCCAACACTGGAGCACCCAGATATATAAAGCAAATATCATTAGATCTAAAGGGAGAGATAAACTCCAATGCAACAGTAGTTGGAGACTTCAACACCCTACTCTCAGCATTGATCAGATCATCTAGACTGAAAATTAATACAGAATATCAGATTTAAACTGCACCATAGACCAAAAGGACCTAACAGTTATTTGCATAACATTTAACCCAACAGCTGCAGAATATACATTCTTTCCATAAGCACATGTAACATTCTCGAAGACAGACCATCTGTTAGGACATAAAACAAGTCTCAAAAATGTTTTAAAAATAAAAATCATATCGAGTATCTTATCTGACCAAAACAGAAAAAAAAACCTAGATGTTGATAACAAGGACAACACTGAAAATCATACAAAAACATGAAAATTAAATAGCATGCTCTGAATGACCAATAGGTGAAGGAAGACAATAAAAAATGAAATTTGAAAATTCCTTGAAACAAATGAAAATAGAAACACAACATACCAAAATCCATGGAACACTGCAAAAACAGTATTGAGAGTCCAATTTATAGCAATGAATACCTACATCGAATACCTAGGAAGATTTCAAATGAGCAACCTAATGATGCACCTAAAGGAACTAGAAAAGCAAAAATAAACCTAACTCAAAGTTATGAGAAAGAAAGAAATAATAAAGATCAGAGCAGAAATAAACAAAATAGAGACTATATATATTATATATATATATACACACACACACAAAATATTGATTAAACAAAAAGTTGACTTTTTGAAAAGATAAAGTAAATCTACAAACCATTAGCAAGAGAGACTAAGAAAAAAGAAGACCTAAATAAGTAAAATCAGAAATAAAAAAGAAGGTGTCACAACAGATACCACAGAAATACAAAGGATCATTAGAGATTACTATGAACAACTAACTATATGTCAGTAAATTTGAAAACTTAGAGGAAACTATACATTCCTGGATACACATAACCTATCAAGATTGAGCCAAAAAGAAGTAGAAAATTGAACAGACCAATAACAAGTAATAATATTGGGTCAGTAATAAGCCTCCCAACAAAGAAAAGCCCAAGACTGATGGATTCACCACTGAATTCTACCAAATATTTAAAGAATAATTCATGCCAATTCTCCTCAAACTATTCCAAAAAATTGAAACAGAGTGAATTCTTCCTCATTCATTCTATGAGGCCAGCATAACCCTGGTGCCAAAACTGGAAAAGGACACAACAAAGAAAAGTGTAGGCCAATATCCCTGTTGAACATACATGCGAAAATCCTCCACAAAATACTACCAAAAAGAAACCAGCAACACATACAAAGATAATAAACCATGATCAAGTGGAACTTACCAGGAATATAAGGATGACTCAATATATGCAAATCAGTAAACGTCATACATCACATCAATATAATAAAGGACAAAAACCATATAATCATTTAAATAGATGCAGAAAATATTTTGATAAAATTTAACATCACTTCATGATTTTTAAAAATCTCAATAAATTAGATATAGAAAAAAAGTACCTCAACATAAGAAAAGCCACATATGACAAACACACAGTTAACATCATACTGAACAGGGGAAAGGTGAAAGATTTTCCTCTAAGAACTAGAATAAGACAAGGATGCCCATTCTCACCACTCTTATTCAACATGATATTGAAAGTCCTAGTCAGAGCAATTAAGCAAGAGGAAGAAATAAAAGTCATTCAGATCAGGAAGGAGGAAGCCAAATTGTTACTGTTTGTAGATGACATAACCCTATACATTGAAAAACTTTGAGGACTCTACCAAATAACTCTTAGAACTGATAAATCAATTCAGTAAAGTTGCAGGATACAAAATCAATATACAGAAATCAGTACCATATTTATACATGAACAATAAATAAGCTGATATAGAAATTTAGAGGCAATCTCATTTATAATAGCTACAGAAAAATAAAATACCTAGGAATTAATTTAACTAAGGGGGTAAAAGATCTCTACAAGAAAAATTACAAAACACTGTTGAAATATAGCTAGAGGAAAGAAACAAATAAAAATACATCCCATGCACACAAATTGGAAGAATTAGTATTGTTAAAGTGACCATACTACTCAAAGTGATCTACAGATTCAATGCAATTTCTATCAAAATGCCGATAACGTTCTTTATTTAAGCAGAAGAAAAATTGTAAAATGCATATGGAATCACAAAAGATCCCATATAGACAAAGCAATCCTGAGATAAAAGAGTAAAACTAGAGGCATCTGTTAACTTCAAAATCTGCAACACAGTTGTAGTAAGTAAAACAGCATGGTGCTGTCATTAAAACAAAGACATAGACCAATGGAACGGAATAGATAACTCAGAAATTAATTCACACATCTACAGAAAACTGATTTTTGACAAAGGTACCAAGAACACTCATTGTGGAAAGGACAGTCTCTTCAATAAATGAGGCTAGGAAAACTGAATATTCATATGCAGAAGAATGGAACCTGAACCTCACCACTCACTCAATACAAAAAAATCAACTCAAAGTGGATCAAGGACCTAAATGGGATACCTGAACCTGTAAAACCACTAAAAGAAAACAGGAAAAATGCTTCAGGACATTGTTCTTGGAAAATATTTTGTGAATGAGAACTCAAAAGCACAGGCAACAAAAGCAAAAATAAACAAATGGAAATATATCATACTAGAAAGCTTCTGCACAGCAATGGCAACAACCAACGGACTGAAAAGACAAATTAGAGAATAGGATAAAATATTTGAAAACAATCATTTCACAGAGAATTAATATTCCAGAATATAGAAAGAATTCAAACATCTCAACAGCAGAAAATGAACAATCTGATTACAAAAGGAGAAAATGATCTAAACAGACACTTCTCAAAAGGAGACATACAAATGGCTAACATATATATGAAAAAATGCTCAACCTCACTAATAATCAGCGAAATGCAAATCAAAATCACAATAGGATATCATCTCACCCTAGTTAGGATGGCTATTGTCAAAGAGATAAAAAAATAACAAAAGCTAGGAAGAATGTGGGGAAAGGGGAACTCTTATACACTGTTTGTGGGAATGTAAACCAGTACAGCCACTATGGTGGACACTATGAAGGGTTCTCAAAAAACTATAAGTAGAATTACCATATGATCCAGCAACACCACTACTGAACATTTATCCAAAGGAAAAAAAAAAACCAATATATTGAAGAGCCCAGATAGGAAATCAACCTAGGTATCCAACAACAGATCAATGGATAAAGAAAAGAAGTTATATATACACCATGGAATATTATTTGGCCATAAAAAGAAGGAAATCCTGTCATTTATGACAGCATGGATGGAACTGGAGGGTATTCAGTGAAATAAACCAGGGACAGAAAATTAAATGCAAAGTTCTCACTCATGTGAAAGCTAAAAATAGTTGATCTCATAGAAGTAAAAAGTAGAACAGAGGATACTTGAGGCTGGGAAAGGTAGGAATAAGGGAGGGATAAGAAGAGATTTGTTAAAGAGTACAAAATTACAGCTAAATTGAAGGAATAAATTCTAGTGTTTTATACCACTGTAGGATGACTATAGTTAACAATAATATGTTATATAGTTTCAAATAGCTAGGAGTATATTGAATGTTCCCAACAGAAAAAAATTATAAGTGTCTGAGATGATGGATTGATGGATATGCTAATTACCATAATCTGATCACTATGTATAGAAACATCACTAGGTATCTCATAAATATGTACAATTAGCATGTGTCAATTAAAAATTAAATTTTAAAAATTTATCCAGCTGATGGTTGCTAAGTTCTTGAAAACATCACAGATAGGCCTCTGATGGGTAGCATCAGAGGCAAAGTTAGAAGCAAAGTTACCTAGCAGGGTTAAGTTGATTAAGAACAGGCTAGCTTGACCTTTATTTTGTTTTGTTTAATACTAGGATCAAAGCAAGCTGAAACAGTTCATGCATTAAGTCTGATAAGCCCTGAGCAATAAAAGTAAAGCTTACTGAGACAGCACTGAGATAAGTTAAAATATCTTACAACAGGCCGGGCACGGTGGCTCACGCCTATAATCCCAGCACTTTGGGAGGCCGAGGCGGGCGGATCACAAGGTCAGCAGATCGAGACCATCTTTTCTAACACGGTGAAACCCCGTCTCTACTAAAAATACAAAATATTAGCCGGGCGTGGTGGCGGGCACCTGTAGTCCCAGCTACTCGGAGGCTGAGGCAGGAGAATGGCGTGAACCCGGGAGGCGGAGCTTGCAGTGAGCCGAGATCGCGCCACTGCACTCCAGGCTGGGCGACAGAGCGAGACTCCGTCTCAAAAAACAAACAAACAAACAAACAAAAAAACCTGAAAAAATATATATATATATGTATCTTACAACAGTGGTGATTTCTGAGAAGGATTAAGTGGTGATTTCTGATTCTCGGCTCAGTCGGGAGAAGTGATCAATCATTTGTCTACTGTGGGAAATGATCATCGTTGTGCCCTGGGATCCACCGCAGTGCACACAGTGATGTTGTGGGTTGTGGTGCCTACTGCAATGCTGATGGGGTCAGGAGGTAGGTAACCAACTTATCTACATAATCCTTTTTCTGGAGAATTTAGAAGAAAAAACAAAAAGATAAATCGCTCACCAAGAGTTTGGACATGTAATGTCGAAGTCAGGAGTTTGAAGTGGCCATGTTTCCTGGAATGGGGCCAGTGATGAAGAGAATATCAGTCTACAGAAATAGAGATGAAGCCACCATGGAGGGGTGAGTCCTGCAGGTATCTAACAGTTCAGTTCTAATCTGTTCCAGGGGTCCTTTTGCACTCCTGCACTTCGGTTCGATGAGACTCTCCACTATCATTTCAATAAGAAGGCTATCTGGAATTGGCTTCTGTCACTTGTGACCAAAAGAGGATGCTTTTATTTGTCTTCATTTAAATATAGCCTAGGATTTTTTTTTTTTTTACTTTTATGTTTACAATTTTCTTTGCATGTACATTTTAAATATATTGTAAGTATTAAATTCCACTTTATGTGAAAATAGTAATTTATTATAAGTTTACTTTAATTCACCTCTTCTCTCTACTTTCTTATTTTATTTTCTGGAGACAAGATCTCACTCTGTTGCCCAGGCTGGAGTATAGTGGTACGATATCAGTTACTGCAGCCTTCACCTCCTGAGCTCAAGTGGTCCTCTGGCCTCAGCCTCCCAAGTAGTAGAGACCACAGGCATGCACCACCACACTGGCTAAGTTTTCTACTTTTAGTAGAGACAGGGTTTCACCATGTTCTCCAGCCTGATTTCAAACTCCTGGGCTCAAGTAATCTGCCTGCCTTAGCCTTCCGAAGTCCCAATTTACAGGCCTGAGCCACCACCAGGCCGTCTCTCCACTTTCTAATCATGGTCAATATAACCTACATGTAACAACCAAGGATGCTGATGCTATTGAATTAATTTGTTTCTTAATACTTAAATGTTCTCCTTAGAAAAAAATATTTTGAAAACATTTAAATTTGTCATCCAATTTACTAGAATTTGCATACATTTGTATGTGTTTACTACTTTTTCACCTTTCTTATATTTTAACTTATACTTCATGGCGTCAAAAGCTAGACTATACTTTGGCAAAGTGTTTCAATAATTTTACATTGTGGCATGTAATCTGAATCTTTGTTTTTTTTTTTTTTTTTTTTTTTTGATGGTGTCTCACTGTGTCACCCAGGCTGTAGTGCAGTGGCACGATCTTGGCTCACTGCAACCTCCACCTCCTGGATTCAAGCAATTCTCCAGGCTCAGCCTCCCAAGTAGCTTGGATTACAGGAACCCGCCACCATGCCCAGCTAATTTTGTATTTTTAGTAGAGACGAGGTTTCACCATGTTGGTCAGTCTGGTCTTGAACTCCTGACCTTGTGATCCACCCGCCTCAGTCTCCTGAAGTGCTGGGATTATAGGTGTGAGCCACCGCGCCTGGCCCTGAATCTTTCAGTGACTTGAAACCATATAAGAATGATGTCGTAAGAGTGTAGTATTAGCTATCAGTGCCTGTCCATATTCCTCAGACTGTGTAATTCTAACAACAGACACCTTCCAACTGCCAGAATTTGTATCTCTGTGCTCAGAGATTTTTTTCCAATACAAAGGTATTCTGCCTTGCCTGTGCAGTAGCCTGAAAGTACCAAAGAATTAACAATTCGACAGAGAGGCTCTCAAGCAATGGCAAATGATTGACATGAGACAGTATAACTACTCCAGCTTCTCCACCTTTCAAATGGAATAATTCTGAAATGTGGTTTTAAAAAATGTTTAGAGTTAAAACTCACATAACATAGAATTAACTATTTAAATTTACAATATAGTGGCATTCAGTCCATTCACAGTGTTGTACGACCAACATCTCTATCTAGGTCCAACACATTGTCATCACTCCAAAAGGACACACTATACCATAAAGCAGTCACTCCCCATTCCCTCTTTTATACAGCTCTTGGCAACAAGTAATTTGCTTTCTATTTCTATGCATTTACTTAGTCTGAATATTTCTTATAAGTGAAATAATATAATTTATGACCTTTTGTGTCTGGTTTATTTCACTAAGCATAATGTCTTTGAGGCTCATCTGTGTGGTAGCATAAATCAGTACATTTCTTTTTATGGCAGAGTAATATTCCATTGTATGGTTATACCACTCTTGTTTATTCATTGATTAGTTGATGGAGATTTGGATTGTTTCCACCTTTTGGCTATTGTGTAGCACCACAAAGAATATCTGTGGATAATGAAGGTGATATTCATCTAGAATATGACATTATATTA